>NC_037668.1:88640950-88708450 GCF_003255815.1 Theropithecus gelada
TTTTTTTTTTTTTTTTTTTTTTTTTTTTTTTTTTGCGACGGAGTCTGGCTCTGTGGCCCAGGCTGGAGTGCAGTGGCGCAATCTCGGCTCACTGCAAGCTCCGCCTCCCAGGTTCACGCCATTCTCCTGCCTCAGCCTCCCGAGTAGCTGAGACTACAGGTGCCCGCCACTGCGCCCGGCTAATTTTTTGTATTTTTAGTAGAGACGGGGTTTCACCTTGTTAGCCAGGATGGTCTCGATCTCCTGACCTCGTGATCCGCCCACCTCGGCCTCCCAAAGTGCTGGGATTACAGGCGTGATCTTTTCTTTCTTTTTAATCTTGGATACCCATTGCTCTAAACTGAATGTTTCTGCAGCTTCAGCAACAGGGTACATTTCTAATTTCATGTTTTCCATGAGCCTGGTGATTCAAAGCCATACATATCTGTTAAGCTCAACATTCAACTCTACGTGAAAAATAAAAAATGTCCAAGGCAGGAAGATCACTTGAGACCAGGGGTTCAAGACCAGCCTGGGTAACAAAGCAAGCACCCGTCTCTCTAAAAAAACAAATAAACAAAATCAATTAGCCAGGTGTGGTGGTGCACACCTGTGGTCCCAGCTACTTGGGAGGCTGAGGTAGGAACATCAGTTGAGCCCAGGAGTTCAAGACCACTGTACTCCAGCCTGGGTGACAGATAAATCTTATCTCCAAAAAAATGAATAAAAAATAAAAATTATCTTCTGAGAACAAGCTGGTTGGAACAGCAAAAGCATGGCTTTTTATTATATAGACATAGGGTTGAATCTTGGCTCTTGTTCTGTAGCGTGTGTCTTTAGCCAAGACTCTTACCTTTTCGACCCTGATATGCAAGTTAAAAATCATAATAACAACCTCCTATGGTTGTTGTGAAGGTTAAATGATACCCAAAAGTACCTTTAAAAACTGTATGACATGTAGCAGGTGCTAAATCCTGTTACTTCTCTCCATTTTTGGTTCAGGAGGCAACACCAGAGAGGTGAAGCTCTGAAGTCATTATTCCTAGGCTTCAATCCTCCTTCTGTCACTATCTCTGGAGCCCTAAGCAAACTTCACCTCTTGGAGTCTGTTATCCTGCTTATAAAATGGAGTTAATAATAGGTCCTACCTCATAAGGACTCACAAGGAAAAACAAAACACACATAAAGATCTTAGAACAGTGCCTGGCCAAGAGGAAACACTCAGTAAACATGAGCTGTTACATACGAAATCAAATTGCTCTTCTCCTAGACTTTCAAATTTCCAATGGTCCTAGAAACAGCGCTTGAAAAGAAAGAGAAAATAAGTTTTAGTGCCTGCATCACATACGTTGCTATTAAATGGGTGAATAAATGAATGAAAGACACATTTTCATCAAAGACAAATAATAATACAATCAGTTGATGCAAAGTACTAATGGATGGTGCAGATAAGGAAGGGAGCAGGGCACCAAAGGTGCTAGGGGTCACTGTGAGCTGGCGTCCTAAGGAGGGTGTTACCTTGGAAAGGGAGATCATGTCCAAGGAGGGCAATAGCTTGAGCCAAGGTAAAAGACAAGGCTGTGTAAATAGAATAATGTGAATTTCAAAGCGGCTAATGTCCTGTGAGTTTTTATTCTCATTCTCTAACTGTGTAGGAAGCCCCTACTCTGCCCAGCACTGTGCTTGGCCTTATAGCTACTCAGATGGGCAAGATACAGTCCCTGCCCTTAAGAATCTCAAGGTCCTTTGGGAGGCCAAGGCAGGCGGATCACGAGGTCAGGAGATTGAGACCATCCTGGCTAACACGGTGAAACCCCGTCTCTACTACGAATACAACAACAACAAAAAAATTAGCTGGGCGTGGTGGTGCGCGCCTGTATTCCCAGCTACTCAGGAGGCTGAGGCAGGAGAATGGTGTGAACTCGGGAGGCAGAGCTTGCAGTAAACGGAGATCAGGCCACTGCACCCCAGCCTGGGCAACAGAGCGAGACTCCGTCTCAAAAAAAAAAAAGGATCTCAAGGTCCAGGAGGAAAAACAGACTAGGAGGCAGATGATTCCAGAAGAAGGTGCTAATAGCTGCAATGGAGCAAGGCACAGGTTATTATGGAAGAACAGAGGGAAGGGATCCAACTGACCCTCACAGCACAGGACCAGAAGGGGGAAAAAAGAGGGCTTCCCTCAACAGGGGAATAATTGTAACAAGACATCAATCACAGCACAATAACTTTAGTTGAGCACTCATTACATATCAGGAAATATGTACCTTATGCATTTTTTTGCTTCTAACTACACTACACACACACACACACACACACACACACACACTTAATAACGATTATTATCTTCATTTTCCTGATTATGATAGGACACAGAATCAGAGTGGTTAAGTAACCTGGGAGAGGTCACACAGTAACCAAGAGAGCCTGGATATGGACAACTGGATTGCAGAAGCAGTGCTCTCAATCTCTCTATGACCTAGGCTCTGAAAATCACGAATATTCCATATTATATCTCCTTTTAGCAATATATAACAAAAACCAAAACCTCTTCTTGGTATTTGTATTGTACACCTGTTGACAGCAGAGTCTTCGAGGCCTTTATCCAAATGCACTGCAGCAATGACACAGATGGAAATTCACCATCCTCTGAGTTTTCTTGGGTTCTTCCCATTCAACAAAAGGGAATAAGCTATTAAGGGAGCACTGGCGATGATGACCTGAATGAGGCTGGAAAGTGACTTGCATTTTGCCTGAGGCTTCATGTTATAAGGACACAATTCCCTTTCTAATGCTTCCCCATTGTCACTCAGGAAATAGTCCCCATCACCTGACTCCCTATCTAGGGGGAGTCCCACTTCTTATAAAATATACTGAAAGGAAATAAGAAAGGCCAAATTTTGATGGGCTTATTTCTTGATGAGAGCGCTGTTTTTGCCTTGGATTCATTCATGTGCAGTGGGAAGAAGTATTCAAATGACAAGAGTTAAATTCAAAACATGTAGCCGCTTTCTGTTATATTTTTTTTCTAACTGAAGGCAAACCATTTAGATGTTTGTTTCCAAAAAGGCATCTGTCAGCAATCAAAGGGGAAAAATGCATAAAGCAAATGCAATTGTTTGGAGTAGCATTTCCTGGATCATGTTAAATGCTTGAATTGCTCCCCATTATGCTCACCAAATAATTTTATTTCCCACAATAATTGCAATATTTAACATGTTTTATTTAATCTTGTTTTAAGGCTATTAACAAAGGGCCACACTGTGAAAAGATTGATTGCTGCATGGGAAGGACAGCTTCCACCAGCCTCTTAGAGAACAATGATAAAGTTAAATGCACCTAATTGTTCTGGATTTAAAATACTATTATCCAATAATATTTATCATTTTTTTGTTCAAACTATGCGCCCTCTCCTGCAAAATCTTCCCGGCTATTCTATCATTCACAGAGAGAAATCTGGAATCCAGCTTACCTTGTGCTCCATTCATTCATAAATAATGGGCATGCATAGGGTGTTCTGAGTCTCAAAAATGCAGCGACTCAGACAAGAAACAGCTCCAACTTCAGAGGTTGCTGCAGGATAAACTCAGAAATTGTAAAGCTGTGGACCCACAAGTTCAAGATGTCCACGTGCCTGTATGCCCTGGGAGAAAGCGGAGGAGACCCTAAAACAAGGAAATTTTGTTTTGTCTGCTTGTCAGAGGCAAGTAGGAATGGATGAAGTAGAATCAGAGGTTGGTTGATTCAAAGACAGAATGCTACTTCGTTTCTTTTCTTCTTCTTTTTTTTTTTTCCTCCTTTTTTGTTTGGTTGATGATATTTTACATTTTATATAGAATTTCCAACTTTTTTCCTTATCTTTCTCTAAATGATAAACTTAAGAAAGACTAAATAATTTTAATGATGCTGCAGTTACACATGGCAATAAATGTTTTCATTGGCAAGCTCAGGGCAAGTTTCTGGTAGTAGGTCCATTTGTATTTGTTAGACACAAGCTAACAACATTTCCTGCGCTACTGCAGACTCTTCTTCTGAAAAGACAGGTGACACCAAGGTAATAAAGTATACAAAGATACTTCCTAAGAGTGACGGCAATGTTTACATTTGATAATAATTCTGGCTACCACCTCTCACCCCAATATTATTAGAAGAAATCCCATGACAATAAAGAATGAGAAAGGGAAAAAAATGCCATATTTGTTGTATTTGTGGTTCATTCCTAGAAGCAGCCTGTGCATCATGCTTTAACTTAGAAATATTTTTGGTGCAACAGGATAAAATTTGCCTTAATACAGTTATTTTTGTCAAAAAAGCATGCTAAATGGTTAAAATAATACCTACTAAAGAAGAGATCAGAAATAGGAAAGCAAAATGCACCAAATTTACCTCTTTGGAACTTAAAATATGCTCTAAACAAGTTTATCTAAATATTATTCAGTCAAAAATATGACCAGAACAAAAAATCCACTGGAAAATTAGGCAGTAAACGCACAACTTTTTAAATAATCACAGTTCGATAGCCCTGAGAAATAGTGATGGACAGATTCTCCCATACTTTGGAGTACCTATATTGAAGGCCCATACCAGAGAAAACTGTAGGTTCTTGGAAATCAAAGGATCGCTTATATTCAGAAAAAAAGAGGATGCGTTTGGTGCACATCCACAAAAATTAGGACGTGTTTGGTACCCTGATAAAGGTATTTCTGCAGTTCCTAATGTCACACAATTTGAAAGAATATAACGAATACAAGTCATTCTCTCTGCTTCTTTCTCCTTCTTAGTCCTAAGTAAAATGACTTGAAATGCAGCAATTGTCTGGACTTTTTCTCACTTTAAAAAAAAAATTATTTTTACAAACATTCTTATTGGTAGGTCCATGTTGCGGTCTACTTTTCCATACTAAAGACAGGATGTGTGGTTAAAAACCCCTGTGAAGAAGATGGCTAGGTTACAGTAAGGAAATCAGAAGTGACTTTCTCTGATTAAGGAAGAGCTCATGTCAAGTTTAGCCTGAATTGTGCTAATCCGAATTGATAATGACTGATTGCTTTGTTTACAAAGAATGGAAAAGTCCAAAATTAATTTATTTAAAAAGACACCAAAAAATATCGGTGGTGCCTAGCCCAGCATAAGTTAGAACTTGTAAAATATCAGTAACGTATTTATTTACTCACATAAAAACATACATCTAAACACAATGCCAGCCAAACCAAAAATCAAGAGACTTGAATGCTGCCATCTCTCGTTTATCTTCCTTCGTGACTAAATTAACTAATGAGTTAATTTTAAAAAAATAAAGTAAGGAAAGAGAAATATTTTTTCCTGGAAATTTTTTTTAACTCCTTGGAAAACCTGTTCAGTTGTTCCCAGATTTAGTTTGAGATTTTTCCAACAGAGATGTGTAAGACAGCAAAACTGAACTAAACATTTTTTTAAATGCACAGCTCACGTTCTTGAGAAAAGTGGCTGTGAAAAACAGATACTGAATCAGACTTAAAGTCGAAGAAGGGGGGGGTGAATAGGGGGGAAAAAGCCCAAAACATTGCATGATAGTCTCTAAGCAGTTCCATCTGTCAAGCAGAAATTTTAGGCTAATAGCCTGTGGCGATCTCCCTCCGCAGTCCACTACCTGCCTTTGTCCTATTAAATCTCTTTATTCTCCTTAAAAAAAAAAAAAAAAAAAAGAGGGGGGGATTGGTTGTTGGAAGGAAAGGAAAAACCCTGCAGACCAAAATCATCTGAGTGATGAAGCCCTAATTTTAACCACCTCCCTTTGATGTGTAGCAGTGGGCTCTTGTTTTTTAAAAAGGAGAGAGGAGAAGACAGTGCTAGGAGCAGAAGACTTTTCATCTCCACTTCACCTTGCCACTGGGTCTGTGAGAGATTGGTTCATTGTCAAGGAGATTTTTTTTTTACCCATGATTCCATATGGTATGGACCGGACTACATGTTGCCCCACATGCCACTGCAAATGTTTTCTCAATTAGGTGTCTTATCTCCCGTGAGTTAGCATCAGATGAAGCTTGCTGACAGCGTAATGGCAGGGAAAGCTTCCGACGGCTCCATCAAATGGCAGCTCTGCTACGACATCTCGGCCAGAACTTGGTGGATGGTGAGTTGGCAGCCGGGGCTGCTTTTTTTTTTTTTTTTTTTTTTTTCCTTTTCTACTTTCCCTCCCTCTTTGACAAAATGTCCCAGACCTCACATTCATCAAACTCACATTTGATTTTTTTCACACTATTCAGTGAGGCAGCCTCACACTGCTGCCTCTTGCCATCCTCTCTCTGCCACTCTGCGACTTGAGTTCTCAGGAATGCCTCCCCTCGTTTTCCATGGGACAGTATTTGGGGTTTTCTTTTCTTTTTTTTTTTTTTTTTTTAATTCTTTTTTAAAGAGTATCAGTTGTAAGGTGGAGGTGGATATTTTAGCCAAGTCAGTCTTGGGGGAAAAAATGAGGCATTGGTCCCGGCCCTCAGGTTTTGCCCCCTCTCTCCAGTTTCACATCCCCCTTACTTTTGTTTTCAGGGACTGTGGGGTGTATAGTTTTCTCTGGCTGTGGTATTTTCTGAGGACGCGTGTTGGGCACTGGGGAGAAGCAAGCCCTGAGTGAATTCCAGTCCTGGCCAATTAATTGGATTGCCTAAAGTCACCTGTGAGAGAACTCTGGGTCCCCACTCCCTATTTTCCATCAGGGGACCCACAGCTCCCATCTAACTTTTCTCCGTTTAAATATCAGAGCAGGTTTTCCGTCTCTTAGGCACTCTAGCTCTGAGTGGAAAAGACCCGCACACACTATCTTTTAGTTACTCTGGATACAAATAAAGTTTTAATAAAGTTCTGCCACGCAGCAGCAGAATGAGTTAACTCACATGTCATGGTCCACCAGGACAGACAACCTTTGACATCTTGGATCTATAAGAGGTAGAGTGAGTTGGGAGGATGCACAATAGCTCATTGTCACAGGAGATGCAAGTCCCGTGAGGAAGAGAGTCCTCAAATCATTACTGCCCTCGTTAGGGTGGTGTCCGTTAAGGATTAATTTGTCAGCAGTGCATTTCTAGTTTTCCGTAATTATTATTCTTGCGGCAAGCGTGAATTCTTCCAGGGAGTGGAAAAAAAGTTTGCTGCCAGGACAATGAATGTATTATCCGTTCCTAACTGGACCGTGAACTTCAGCTCATTTCACATAGATATCAGTTTAAGAAAAAAAGAGAGAGAGAGAGGGAGAGATGTTGAAGGGGGAGACTGGCGAATGGAATTACAAAACAGGGCATGGTCAGTTTCATTGTATGATCCGCAGAAAGAGTTCTCTTTTCCCCTTCCTGGACCAATGGTGGTATCATTTTGGCAAGTTGTAGGAATTTGGAGGACTGAGAGACTGTTAAAAGTGAGCTACCACAGGATTCCATCTGGCTGCTTCTTGGGATGCAGTATGTCCATCCTAAGGACTCTTGAGTTAAAGTGGTTGTGGGTATGTGTGTACATGTGTATTTTAACTTGTAATTCTTAACTAGACATTAGAAACTTTATCAGTAATTTCAGGACAATGTTACATGCAGCTTTTGGCTAATTAGACTAACAGTAGACTATCCACTTCGACCCTGAACTTTTGTTCAGGGCACTTATTTTCCCATTAGAGTTTTTGCCAGCAAGAACAAGGTTTACTTGTATATGCTATGATGTTGCCTATTGCTTCACTTTACACAGCTTGTTAAACATTAGAAATGAATATACTGATTGGTTTAGCAATTATTTTCTAAGTTGTAAGCTTTAAAAAAAAAACTGCGCGCTGATGTCATATTTTGGGTGAAACATTCTACTTCCTTGTATTTCAAGAGCTCATAGATTTTATAGACTGTTACTTTTTATGGCAAATTGTGTCATCTCTTTTTTTTTTCTTGCAAAGATCACCAAATGCTTCTCTTCTTTTAACTTGGAAAACTGTAATTTCTTTTTTGTAAAGTTTACTTGGAAGTTGCTTTTCATTTAAAATTATTTTGCAGATGTTTTACCGCCGGGAATATAATATATAAAAGTGGTGGAAACATTTAGCAATGCAGCTGCCTAAAAATAAACAATGTTGAAAGCTCACATGCTGCTGTTTAGGCTGCATACTACAGGGAAGTTTCTCTCAACTTCAGTGCTTCTAGATCTTTGCTTTGAAAAGGGGTGAGAAATCAGAGCACTCTCTAAAGAAGTTATACAAGTTATCATAGGGAATAAATCAATTTGTTGCTTTCCCTCAAAGTGACCACATACCATGGCATTTCAGATCCGTCAGTTACAAATAATTCTAATGTAAATTTCCCATTATTGATGGGAAATTGAAGACTTTGATGAAGGAGGAGGGAACTAATTAAAATAATACAAATTTCACGTTTTCTCTTAGATCTCTTTCCTTGAATAACACGCTCTCCCTCTCCCTCCATTCACCCACCTCGCTATCCCAAACAATTTCCCCAGCTGAAAGAAAAATTTAAACTTCCCTCTGGCTGATATAGTTCTTTAACCAAAGGATAGTACAAGATCGGAGTTTCACACTAAAGGCAAATAAAGCTTTAAAATTACCTCATGCGTCATCTGGCTGCACAGACTCCGGGCTCATAGTGGGAACCTCCGGCTTGGTCCTCCCAGCATACAAAGGCAACTCAGTGAATGCCCCCTCCGCCCGTGGAGACACGGCCTCAGCTGCCAGCGACGGGATATGCAATTTTGCTTTTTAATGAATCGTAAACAATTTGTATGGCAAATGAGTTTGTTTGTTTTAGTTTGGGGGCATATGTTGTACCAGGTTGTAGACAGTCACTACCTACTCCAGAATTTTAGGTGGGAATGGGTAGAGCTCTGGATGATTTTTATTTTTCTAAATAATAAAGACACACTAGGATGAAAGAAACTGGTTAATAAAAGACTGAGAATAACAACCTCTCTTCTCCTTCCCTCTCTCTTTTCCTCTCTATCCCCACCCCCCTCATAACTCCCTCAGGCTTACAGTAGGGCTTTAGCTACACTTTTTGATAACTAACTGGAAATAATTGGTTGACTCAATTAATTTTTAATTTTTTTAGGTATAAATTTTAACTTTGTCTTTAAAAGACTACTTTTGTTTAAGAAACAGTTATTTTAAAATATGAAATACTGAGAAGGGCCATCTCTGTCCTCTATCACTTTTTTTGGTTGAAGCTAAGGTTGCCTTGAGGGACATGGGATATAAGAATGGTATCATTTTTAATATCAAAATGGAGCAAGAAAGGGGTCTTGCTATTGAAAAGTCAAATAAAAACGTTTATTCAAACCCACAGAGTTGTAAACAACTTAGAAGTTAACAAGCAACCAGGTTTCGAGCATGTACATTTTAACAGTAATTACCTTTGGCGCTGCCACTTATGAGAAACCTTTTGATATCTGAGCCACTTCTCTAATGCTTTAATCATGCAAATCAAGAAATAGATATTACGTATCAACTTAATCTAGCTGTGTTGTGACATCGCTGGTAGAAACTCTCCCATAGAAAACTAAAGAAAACCCTCATGAAATTTTCCTCAGCTCCAAATGAAATGGAGGCACCCTACAAGCATGTATTTGCTTCAAAATATAATTCTGTCCAGCAGAATTATCTCCATTCTACCCATATGGCATAAAGTGAAGGCAGAATGAACATTCTCCTCTTCGTAATGATAACAATGTGTTATGGAACTATTTTTATGTGAATTACAAAATGCACTTGTCTTGCTTCTGCCCTCCAATTTAAAAACTCATAGTGACTGTGAAATGAAGGCAACTAAATTATCCTACAGCCCCCTCACCCAATGCTAGGTCCTGAAGCACTTATTTTGGGAGCATTCTTTAAAAAATTTGACACACACTTTTAAAATCAAGAACTGTCTGTCACTTACTCAAACTTGTACAACTCAAACTTTGCATACCAGGAAAACACTTGGGCAAAAAGAATATGCTGTGCCTTGTAGTATAAATGCCTACTTTTTAAAGTATATATGTAAAAAATAGCAAGATATTTCTATGAAATACTGCCTTACTATGTTCAACAATTCAAAAAAAAAAAAAAAAAAAACTCAACTCCAGCCTACTTCCCAAATGATTGGCAGCTTTAACTACTGCAGACACAAAATTAAGAACTCATATTTCATGGAAATCTTTTGTTGTTGTTAAGATGTGTTGGATTCACATATTATGTTGTATTTACCATTTCAGTTTTCAATATTCTCAGCTGAACAACTCTTCTTAATGATTGTTTGTTGTAATTCTTTGAAGATATTGCATAATGGAGATTTGTCTATAAATTTGCACTTATGCCTTTATGATAAACTAGGAAATTGCTACAATGTCTATAAATAAAAAGACTCAAAATTAGGAGATTCAATAAATTATAAAGCATATCATATTCTCAGCACTCAGCATATTTTTAAAGAGTCCATGGTAAACATATTTATACACTTTCTATTTAATGCATTTGCAAACTCTATTTTTAAGTATTTTCACAGATATTTTGCAGATATTTGCAGTACAGTGGCTCCACCTGAGCTTATTTCTAAATGCACAATTTTATTTTTATCGACCATTATAAATATATGTAAGTATATTCATATCTAAGAATATGCATTAACTTACAAGATTTCTGTACACTCCAATATTATTTTCTCACAGCATAAGCAGATTGCAAGCAAAATCTGAATGGGGTAGGTTTTTTTTTCTCTCTCACATGTATTAAGAAGTTATCCTTATCATTTTCTTTTAGGTTAGCCTTGTACAACATCTTTTAAAGTACCATTTACTATTTTTAGGGAGAAGTAAATACATTGAACTATGTTCCTACTTTTTTCTTTAAATCAAATTATGATCCAAATGTACTTCATTCAGAATTGTGATTGGTTACTTAAGCAAGCCTATGTACTTCTACTATCTTTTTTAAAATCTTGATTTCCTGTTGTTACACTCATATTTCCCCTGTGAACTTTAGACAGTGAAATAAATGCTTTGTCCTTATTTATTTTCTAGTTGATTTTCCTTCACCTGTACTGAATATTGACAGGAATGTTTCTAATTTAAAACCAAAAGAGTCAGGGGCTGATTAGAAGACAGGAAATTGGAGGATTAAACTGTCTGGTTGCACTTCCTTTACTTATCAGCACTCAGTAACTCACTCTCGATTACAAACTCAACAGGACAATTTTTACAATGCATTGTTTCTTCTGGATGTTTACATATAAACAGTGCATGTGAGGGTGTGCGTGTGTGTGTGTGCGCGTGCAACCACGCATGCACATGTATCTGTATGTGTCTGTGTGTGCATTCATGAGTAGGAACAGAAAAGAACCAGCAGCTGGTAGTTATAAGTAGATGCTTTTAAGTGGGATAGTTTTAAACCAAAGGGGCTTATACTATGGGCATGAAAGTTCATTCAAAGACTATAATCCCAGGATATTCTCAAAACTTTCTTACCAAAACAGATCTGTGAAACCAAGCAAACAATGAAATACTGTAAGGGGGAAAGCAAGATGCACTATTTTGAAAATGAAAAATAGATTGCAGTAGCCCTAATGCAGTACATTGTCTTCAAATTCCAAATGCCCATATTAGTGAATGAATAGAGAAGAGGACCCATAAGGGGGGGGGGCGGGTGTTAATCTAACAGGCATTCAAAACCATTTTGAGATCCCTTTGGCACCAGCTGAGAAAGGAATCTTTCTAACTGTGGCAGCAGGCTTGAATGTTCCAGGTGAGCATATATGATGAAATGGGTGCTTGGCAGGGAATGAAATAGCAGATCAGGATAAGAGGGTAAGGATTCATCTTATGCCATCAGATCATTTAAAATTAAAAATAAATAACGAAAACAAAACACTGTTCTAGATTTTTACTGTGTCGTATATCTCTGCAGAGCCGTGCTCTGGAAACCACGCTGAGAATTATCATTCCTGACCTCACTCTGCTCATCTCTGGTGCCCTGAATAAGTATTTGTTGATTTGGCTTAAGAGAGTTCTAGATGAATATGTGACCATTTTTCCTGTTTCTAATTGCAATGGTGGGTTCTACTGACAGATATAGAAGATGAAGAGGAGTGTGTGATCTGACTAAATGAGTTGGTTGCTTAGACTGGTAGAGCTGGGAGTTAACATTTAGGGGCTTGTTCTGGTAGTCCTTTATTCCTTCACCTATTCATCAAATATCTATTGGGCCCCTACTAAGGGCCAGAGGGGGCGAAAATCAGTGGCTGCTTCTGCCAGCTGCCATCATTCAAGTTTTAAAAGCACTAGGGAATCTCTCTGCACCTAACAAATAACATTGATTGATAACTATCTGTGAAAATCTGTGCTAAGGGCTTTACATATTTTTTTTTTATTTGTCATGTAGTCTTCACCACAAACCTATGAAGTAAGCATTATTGTCCCGCTTTATATATACAAGAACCAAGACTAACAAAACATTGCCCACTGCCTAAGGATGTGCCCAGGCCGAGGATGGGCCACCCAGACTGTAGAGTCCACTTGCTTAATCTTAGACCAAATTTGTCTGAAGTGAATTCATTATTTTAGCACTAGAATGTAACGTTATTCAGAACTTCACAGAAGTAGGATCATCCCTTAATAGGATGGTATTCTGGGGGCACAAGTCTGTTTGCTAAGACAATAGAGGCAGAAAAACGTATATTGTGTCAACAGCAAGAATAAGACACAAGTCTTGTGGTGCCTGCTCCCTGTCCCAGAAGCATTGTCCATGTTCCTGTTCTGAGGCAGAAAATCTAGTCTCATCACCAACAAAAGAAATTCATTAGATAGATGAGAGAGCCTCATTCAAAGAGTGCACCTAGGCATATTATAATACACCTTTTCTTCAGAAGATGCATGCATGGGTCAGGGAAACCCAGGGTGTCTAAGTTCTTGCCAAATATTGAGAACATTTTTTTCTGTTAGTAATTTAATCTTTATTTAGCAAATATTTCACTTACAGTTTTAAATGGAGCATTCCATTAAAGAAAAAAAAAAAAAAGAGGCCATCCTTCCAAAGAAAAGTTCCAGGTTTTGGCTCTCTGTCTATCTTTTTTGTAATAAGCAGAAATGCCAACATATAACAGTATTGGTGTTGAATACTTTTTGTTGCCACAGGATTGCTAATTAAAGGTTTGTCCCAATGTCGAGTTTTATGTACGAGAAGACACAATGCAGGATATATATTGCCTAATGGCAAAGATCTTAATACACGCATTACAAGTAAACATCTATTTTCCAGACAACTGCTGACTATAAACAGTATGTCTCAGCCAGAGCTTTTTAATAGTGCCACATGTGGGACAGATTTTTTATTCCTCCTAATCCAAGTTCCTTTTGTGATCCTTGATGTGCACATGCTATTGCCCTGCTGACTATTTTAAATGGATGATAATTAGGAATAATGACCAGGTCAGAGGTAGGGATGCGTAATCCCTGGCAGAGCAGCCTTCCACCAAGTCAAAGCACATGGGGCCCTCAGAGCCGGGAGCCGGCACTTGTAAGCTGAATTGAGCACACAATGTATGTGGCTGGCCACATACATTGCCAAATAAATATCACATTACACATCCCATCTCCCCAGCGTGACCTTGGTGTAGACAAAGTCTAAACCCATCTAGGAGATAAGAACATTTTTGTTCCGAGAATGATCCCATCTGCCTCCTCCTACTCCTAAATATCCTTCAACCACCCTCGCCTTCACAGATGTGTACTTTTCAGTCCTGCTGAGGAAATGCCTTAGTGCCTGGGTTTGATAAGCCCTCTTCAAATGCTGAAAAGACAGTGTCAGCTAAATAATTGATTTCATCTATTCATTTAAGAATCAATTACAGTCATCCCACCTTATTCAAGGAGGATACATTCCAAGACCCCTCACAGATGCCTGAAATCACAGATAGTACAGAACCCTATGTATTCTATTTTTTTCTACACATACATACCTATGATAAAGTTTAATTCAGAAATTGGGGATAGTAAGGGATTAACAATAACTAATAATAGAACAATTATAACACTATACTGTAAAAAAAAAAAAAAAGAGTATGTGAACATGCTCGCTTGCTCACTCTCTCAGAATATCTTATTGGACTGGACTCATCTATTTGCAGACTGAGGTTGACCTCAAGTAACTGAAGCTGCAGAAAGTGAAACCACATATGACGGTGGACTCCTGTAAAATTATCACAAATTGTTTCGTTGTGTCTTACTTTAAGAAAAATGGCAGCCAGGCTCGGTGGCTCACGCCTGTAATCCCAGCACTTTGGGAGGCCAAGGTGGGTGGACCACGAGGTCAGGAGTTAGAGACCAGCCTGGCCAACATGGTGAAATCCCATCTCTACCAAAAATACAAAAATTAGCCCAGTGTGGCGGCGGGTGCCTGTAATCCCAGCTACTCAGGAGGCTGAGACAGGAGAATCACCTGAAACCAGAAGGCGGAGGTTGCAATGAGCCGAGATAACGCCACTGCACTCCAGCCTGGAAGAAAGGAGCAAAATTCCATCTCAAAAAAAAAAAAAAAAGAAAGAAAGAAAGAAAGAAAGAAAGAAAGAAAGAAAGAAAGAAAGAAAGAAAGAAAGAAGAAGAAAAGAGAAAAATGGCAACCTCAGTTCTGGTTTTTGTAAGTATGCGAGAAGCAACCTGTTTTCAGGTGGTATAGCCTGAACTCTGCCCTAGTAAACAGTAAGGAATCTTTGAATGCTTGCCCAATACTGAGGTCCAAGTCAATACAGTATTATTGGTAGAACTGCATAAGGAAAAAAAAAGACAAATAATTGAGGTGGGGGGGAATAACTCTAGGAGGCTGTAGGAGGGGTTGATATAATTTCTCAATGTAAAAGTCAAGAAATAACAAAGCTAAAAATTGGGGGCACAAATGCACATGTCTTCAGACCAGGCAGGTTAGCTAAGTGGAAGAGGCAGTGGGGCTGTGATAAATACACACAGGAGTGTGTGGGGAGGGGTGGAGTCTTTGACAAACTGGAAAGTGATATCTATTTACCACAAACAACAACAGTGAATACAACACTGTACTAACCAAACAGAATGCATCTGCTGCCTGGGGCCTAAAGCTATTGTGCACACACCATGGATCAGAAGGTAGAATGAGGTTCTGGCATCAAAGTGTTTTATTCTACAAAAAGAAAGAAACTTAAACGTTACATGGGAAAGGGAGTACAGCAATGCAACCCACATAAATTACTACACTACAGGTTAAACCATTCACGTCTGATCTTTTCTTCCTGGCAGACTTTTGTGGATGGGAGAAGACAGGCAGAGGACCATGTCAGTATCTAAAATAGGAAAAGGGGCCCTGGCGCAGGAAAGACACTTGGCAGACTAGAGATGTTGGGAGATGTTGGGGGATTCATAGGGGATGCAGAAAAAGAAGGCTGGTGATGATAAAGACCAGCAGAGCCTTACCTGCCCACTCCAGTTCCCTCCACTCTGGCCCCAGATTTTTCATCCGTGGATGTGGAGTCCGTAGGGTCTCATGGACTATGAGTTCCAGGAAAAGAGTCTTCCCTAGCACTCAGGTTGATGTTCATGCCCATTTTCTCCACCCAACAAACTCTATCCCTACTGCCAGCCTACGTATAAATGAAGGCTTCTCCCTGAAGCCTTCTCAGGTCCCCCCAGGCAAAATGAGTCACTTCCCCACTCCCTCCCTCTTGCCTCACAGCCCCTTGCTCATAGTATTATGACACTGATTAAATTGTGTTGCAGTTTTTCTGTTTACTATCCAACCCCACTACATTGCTTGTTGCTTACAAATAAAGTCTAGGGTCCTATACTTCATATCTCCAGTGCCTAGCCTTTCGCAAGTATCACCTCCTTACTCACCAACCCCCCGACCACAAAAAAAAAAAAAAAAAAAAAAAGTGTAGTTCAGCAGGAGGTGAAGTGAGGGCAAGAAGGGCTATTGGGTCTTCCAGGACTCTGCTTCCCCTAGAGCAGGAGCCTCAAGACTACAAGAGGTAGATTATCCAGCAGACTGCTGCCTGCTGTGTATTGATGGAGATTTGTGATGCCTCTGTGTTGACTGCTTGCTCTGTGTAGGCACTGAGCCCAGCAAGTGCTCTGCACACATGGGAGCAATTCCTCAAAACATCTCTTTGAGATCAATATCATTGTTTCCACTCCACCAATGAGGAAACTGAGTCATAGGGCTGAAGAAGCCAGTAAATAGTCTGAGAAACCCTAAAGCTGTGTTCTCCTATGCTGTGATGATGCTAATAGGTCCAGCACTGTCATGCTCTAAGGCTCAAAAAAAGACTGTGATAATTAAATGTGGGCAACATTTCATGTCATTTTGTAATGGAGAAGACTGGAGCCCTAAAGGCTAAAATTCTTCCAAAGTCAAAGTATTGACAAAGTTTGGGTCTGGAATGGAGGCCTCTAGTGAGCTTTCTGCTAAATACCCATGGTAGAGAATCATAGTGTTTAATTAAAACCAAGCAAGCATGTTCTCCTTCTCTTCAGTTATAAGTTAACAGGAGATTTTCATTTTTTTTTCTTTTGGCTTTTCTGTGTCTTGTAATTTTTCTTCAATGAACATGTATTTTTTTACTTATAAAATAACATTTAACAAAATCATACTCACTAAAGATAGTCCTCTTCTCTTTGATCTCATAAAAAATGGCAGTAGCAGATGTCATAAGACTTTGGGCTTTGAGAATGTACATATATTCAAAGTAGAGTGGTGCCCATTTTTTTCATTAAAGTCCATGCTCAACTGTTGTTTTTAAGACTCCCTTTATTTTTATTTTTATTTTTATTTTTTTGAGACAGGGTCTCACTCTGTCCCCAGTGTGGGGCGGGAATGCAGTGGCGCAATCTCAGCTTACTGCAACCTCTACTTCCTGGACTCAGGAGATCCTCCCACCTCAGTCTCTCTGAGTAGCTGGGACTACAGGTATGCACCACCACCCCCCAGTTAATTTTTTGTATGCTTTGTAGACATGCAGTTTCCCATGTTGCCCAGGCTGGTCTTGAACTCCAGGGCTCCAGCAATTCCCCTCCTCAGACCCCCAAAGTGCTGACACTACAGGCATGAGCCATTGTGCCCAGCCAAGACTCCTCTTTCTATAGTGGGTCTGGTAGTTCTTCCTATTTCCCACTTCCCAGTGTAGCAGCTGTCAAAAGCACCGATTTCCGATTAAGCACACTGGTCAAATCCTGGCTCTGCCGTGGGTGCGCTATATATAACCATGGGATGGACAGTGACATTCTGAATCTGTTTGTGTCTTCAAATTGGAAATAAAATAATCATAGTGCATTAGGAGGATTAGATGAAACAACGCATATTGCATAGTCCAGAAATCTGGGAAGAATTCTCACACCCTCCTCTTGCTCACTCCACATCTAATCCCAAATAAATCCTGATAAATTTACTTCTTAAGTAATTCCTAAATCCATCCACTCTCCCCATCTCCTCCACTCTCCCCCCATTCAAGCTACTCTCTTTCTAGCCCACATTACCATAGTAGCTTCCTAACTGGTCTCATTGTATCCTTGCCCTCCACAATTTATTCTTTACACTTAAGGTTAAAAGATCTTTTCAGACACACGTAATCATCATTTCAATGGATTACTCTTTCTCCTAGATAAATAGCAAAATCCTTAATGAGACCTCCATAGTTTTGCCTTTCCAAGCCTGTCTTGAGGCATTCTTCTTTTCCCTAAACATACTCTAGCCAGTTAATCTTCTGTGAGTTCCTCAAAACCCACAAAATCTCAAATCTTACCCATATTAATCTGCTTTCCCTAGAAACATTCCTCTTTGTAGTTAACACTTCTACACCATTCCCAATATGAATGTGGCCTTTTCATGAAAACTTCCCTATCCCCAGACTTTATCAAAGGACACTACTGATAAACCCTCAGAACACTCCAGATGTTCTTTTATATAAACAAATAGAGTCGCTGTGCTTATAAATATGTGCTACTGTTGGATTACTTTATGTTTCTCCCAAAATAATATAAGCTCCACGAAAGACAATGTCTTGCTCATACATGTTTTCTTGCATCCAGGACAGAACCTGGGTGGTAAGTAAATGTTTATTGATTCAATGAGCACATGGATAGTAGAGTGGCTGCCATAAGTGAACACCGAGATATTATTAACCATCGTTGTCATAATTAATATTTGCCACAAACGGAAAGGTGTTTTAATGTGGATAAAGTCCCCCTTTTATGTCTTTAAAGAAAATCCATTTCTCTCTAGTAAGATAGAAATTAGAGACTAAAATTAAGAGCTGAGAGCCCCACCCTGGGTTTGGGACCTGGCTCTGTCATGTGCTAGGAGCGGACTTTGGCCATGTCATTTCACGTCTATGACTGTGGAGTGTTATATGAGTTAATGCCACTGATGTGATTAGCATGGTACTCGACACACAGTAAACATTTAATAAATGCTTTATTATTTCTTTCAATATTATAAATGGTCCCAAATCTTCCTCCAGTAATCTGTATGGCGTTTAAAAAGCCCCTTAACCTTTCTGGTTGTCAATTTTTTCATCTTTAAAACAATAGTGTCATTTTTCCTATGGTTCATGAGGCTGTTTCAAAGATCAAATGAATCAGCAGGGAGAAAAGGCCTCTCTGAAAATTAAAAACGTGGGATCCAAATAGAAGAGGCTACTATTGCTAAGCCTAAAAACACAGGCTCCAAATAGACACATTCGACCAAAATCCTCATGGCCTCTTCTTTATCTTCTCTTCATGATAGACCATATGGGGGGAAGGAGAAGTAGTTCAACACACCTAGTCAACAATGACTTCAAGTATTCATCATTGAAGGGATGTGCATGAGTTTGTAAGGAGAAGAAGAATGAGAAATTAATAAAGAGAGTTTAGTTTAAGAGCACACACTCTGGAATGAGACTGTATATTTTGAATCCCTTCTCCACAACTCACAGGCAAATGTGACCTCAGGCAAATTGCTTAATCTATTCGTCTGTAAGTTGGACAAATGCTAGTACCTGCCTCATGGGTTGTTGTGAGGATTAAATTATCTGTATAAATCACTGAGAATATTGCCTAACACATGTCGTACTCTTAATAAAGATCAACTATTAAGATTGTAATTATTTTCATCGTTATCATCATTATTATTTTGGTAACCATAATGTTTTAAGAGATTAATACTCTGGGGCCTAGAAAGTTAGCAAGGTGGTTAAAGAATATCTAACAAACTTTTTACTCAAGATGGTATATTTGGATTTTGAAGTAAAGAAAGTGCTTTCCCACTATGTTAGACTAATCGGCCCCATCAAGGCTGGGTTTGCCTAACACAAGTGCCACATGTCTAAGACATCTTCTCTGTGACAGAAAATTTATGAAAAAACATCCAACTAACAATAGACTTATCCCACACTGTAGAAATTCTGCATTTCATGATAAAAATTTCATCCAAGCAGATGTATTATTCCCTTCTCAAGGTACAATTCTACTTCCCAAGATGATTACTCAGTGAGAGAGGCCTATAGAAAACTTCCTGTGTCACTTAAATTCTTGCTGAACTACAGGCATGCTTTTGCTACTTGGAATTGTCACAGGTTCAGCTCAACAACCTTTAGTCAACAGTTTTTTTGGAATATCCACGACCTTTTGCTCCCTTGGGAGATAGAACCATAATGCATGTATTAATCTTGAGTTTATTTTATTTCATTATTCAAGAAAACTATGTTAGGAAACTTTAAGAATGTTTTCAATGATAATATTAAAAATAATAGTAATAGATTGCATATATTGAACACATCCATGGGCTAGGCCCTCTACTGACTATTTCACTTGTCTTACATCATTTTGCCCCCACAATAGCCCTATGAAGTAGTCACCTTTTATAGATTAACAGCCAAGATGTTAAGTAACCCTACCTACAGTTGATTCAAAAAGCTAGTAAGTGACTGGGATAGGACTTGAACGTTGGTCCAAAATTCATACCCTAAAATTTATAGCCTGAACCACCTGGATATACTAACTAATTTAATACATTGTTATATTAATGTCTGCTGTTTAAAATGTACATTAGTTATTAATCATATCATTAATATTTTTGCACATGGAGAATAATAACCACAAAGTTGTCATGGGGATCCAAGACTTAAGGTTGCAGAACTAACGACCTGGAAAGTGTAATAATTAAGCCCCTTTAGCCCCTCTCAATACTGAGTCAATTAAAAGAATTGGAGACCTCTGGTTTGAAAGGGTTTCTAGCTAGGAGGCCCTCATGGAACCTTTCCAACCTTGTAATACTTAAGGCATGAAAGAAGACAGGACATCTTTAAAATACTGACAACCTCTACCAAAAATTGACTCACTGACAATTCTGGTAGGTATTGTCACTAACTACATGTCTATGATATTTAACAGCAACATACAATTAGTGGCCCATGACTGCTATGCTGTAAAAGTAAATAAAAGGTGAATGTGCTCACAGAAATAGATAGAAGATTTTTGGTCATATCTACACTGTCTTCTAATTCAAAAACACAGACTCTAAAACACATAGAGATAGCCATTCCTGTTTTGCCACTAACATTTCTACACTCATTCAGATAACATAACTACCACAAAACAATTAAGTAGGAGTGGCAGGGAAGCCAGCAGTGACATGCTGCATCATCTGAAGTGTGGTCCCACTGGTAAAACCCAAAAGATAGGCAAAAAATGGAGAAAGTCCTAGTATGCATGCATGCTGGGAATTATAATTGTATATATTCCATCTGCTCTGACTGTTAGGGAGTCAAGCCTTGGGTTACAAAAAATTCTTATCACAGACCAGCAGATAGCAGAAAGTTCCTACTACACTGGAAATCAGACCAGAAGATCAATCTTATGTACAGCAATAGACCTGGGAAGAGGATTTACCAGACCCCAACTGGAGAGTGGATGGATTACCAGGAACAATCTACGTACCCAAATGTAAGTAAATACTAGATCCAGATAATTCTCTCCACATCTGAAAATGGATAAAAATGTTGCATTTTTCCACTGCAAAAATGAAAAGTGTTACATGCTGCTGAAGAAAAGCAAAGAGTGACTCAGAACGAAAGTATCTGAAAATCATAAAGTATAAAAACTGTAAGAAACAGATTTAAAATTTCTGTTCTTTAAAACAAGAGTCAAAAGCCATTAGAAGAAAATAAGAAATAAAAACTAGAGGATAGAATTTTAAATGAGAGTGACAAACTAGCAATGCAAGAAAACGAATAATGCATTAGCAGTATTAAGACTGATATGGAGCAGAATTAACCCTGTGAAAATTGATCTGTAATTTGAAAGTCATACTTCCATTAACTTTCCCAGACAGAGACAAATTACCCAAAGCATAAAACACACATGAAAGAGAATGACACCTATCACAGAAAGTGAAGATCCAACTCAAGAATTACAAGGGTGTTTCCAAAGAAAACCAGAACAATTGAATAGGAAACAACAATCAAAGACATAACAGAAGGAAAAATAACTTTCTGAACTAGAAGAGGGTATAAAATGATGCACATGCAAAATGTTGATAGACTTAGCCAAGTTTACTTCATTCCAGGCCAAAATACATGAGCAATCCACACCTGAACTCAGCCTGCTTTCAGGAAAGAGAAAAAAAAATACTTACAAAATGGAGTAGGAAGAGGAGTAAAATTTCACTAACTGTCTTATCTTACATAGAAGAGATTCTAAAATTATATTTAATTGTTGACTCCGATAATTAGAAAAATTAAGATCAGAAACTGACTTCTGGAAACTAAAGTGAAGTTGAAAAGAGGATATACACCTTCCCAATTACTAAGGAAGTTAAAAACACTCAGGACATTCCATATATACAAACGCCTAAAGTAAAACAGCAAAAAAAAAAAGAAAAGAAAGAAAGAAAGAAAGAAAGAAAGAAAGAAAGAAAGAAAGAACGAAAGAAAGAAAGAAAGAAAGAAAACAATTAATGTAGAACAGAACAACAGAAGTTAACAAAGAAACCCATTTGACAGTAAATATAGATGGTTTAAATCCCCTTTATTGGGAAACAAAAGTTCTCAAACTGGAGTAAAAAATTAAATCCAAGTATCTGCTGCATTCAAGAGGCATTATCTAAAACAAAAGTGTTCACATTAAAAATAAAAAGAATGGCAAAGAGGTATTGAAAACAGTAAAATGAAAAGTAGAAGTGATAATATTAATTTCTAGCAAAGTAGGCTTCAAAGTAAAAGCAATTAAACAAGAACAAATAGATTATATGTATATCATCTATTATTTATATCATTTATGTTGATAAATGGGATAATGAAGTTACAGTAGTAATTAGTCTCTTCATGCACAAACTAATCTAATATCAAATGATATAAATATAAAACTATTAGAATAGCAGAGAGAAACTGACAAGACCAAAACTGGTTTGCATGTAATTTTAACACAGATTTATTTAATTTTGATAGTTTTAATTAGGCAAGAAATAATGACATGGACAACTTGAGTAAGTATAATTAATACTATTAAGACTCCTAGACAATGTTGACCTCTGTAAACATAGAATATGGCATCTTTAAATGTATTTTTAAAACCTTGACCAAAAATTTACTGTGTTATGCAGATGTGTGGACATGCACACACACACATACACACACACCCCAACATATTCCAAAAGTGAAAATTGCACAGGCTTTCTTGTATAGTCACATGCAATAAAGCTAGGAAGTAATAGAGAACTGTCAACATCATACTTAATGGCAAAACAAGAATTATTGCCACTAAAAACAGTAACAATGTAAGGATGTCCACAATCACCATTACTATATTTTTTTCTTTTTCTTTTTCTTTCTTTCCTTTTTTTTTTTTTTTTTTTTTTTTTTTTTTTTGAGATGGAGTCTCACTCTGTTGCCCAGGCTGGACTGCAGAGGTGCAATCTTGGTTCACTGCAATCTCTGCCTCCCAGATTCAAGTGATTCTCCTGCCTCAGTCTCCCAAGTAGCTGGGACTACAGCCATATGCCACCATGCCCAGATAATTTTTGTATTTTTAGTAGAGATGGGGTTTCACCATATTGGCCAGGCTGGTTCGAACTCCTGACCTCAAGTGATCTGCCCACCTTGGCCTCCCAAAGCACTGGGATTACAGGCATGAGCCACCACACCCGGCCACAGTCACCATTATTATTTAATGTTGAAGAAATTCTGACCACCTCCAATGATATGAAACAGAAATACAAGGTATAATTATTGAAGGAAGACTAAAGAATTATTATTTTCAGATGATCTGATTAAATACTTAGAAAATCCAAAAGCACCAGTTGAAATTAATAAGATAGAGGACTAAAATGATAGCCACAAGTTAATTATAGAAAACAATGGCAGTTAAAAGACAAGTGGGAAAATGACTTCATTCCCAGTAGTACCAAAAACAAAGCTATAAAATACCTAGAAGTTACCCCAAGAAGAAATATGTGCAACTTAAATGAATAAACTCTAAGTCATTACTAAGAAGAGTTTATTAAACATATCCCCAGTGTGGGGATATAACATACTATATTCTAAATGTTTCAAATGTAACAATTTTCCCTCAAATTGACTTATACTTCCAATGACATTCATGTCAAAATCCTGAAGTATTAGGTTTGTCTGTTTGTTGCTTTGCTGGAGCTTACTGGAATTTACATAGCAGAAAATAAGTATTTTAAGTTCAAAATTATATATAAATGTAAGAGATAACTCTTAAAATTCTCAAAAGAAGGGCACACTCTCTGCTTGGAAAGGGTTAATTCTGAATAACTTTAATATTATCTATAGACCTTTTGCCTTTCCTGAGCCAAATTGTTGCCTTAGATTTATCCTCTGAGCACTTGTGAATAGCTACAAAAATATCTCAGCCAATTGCATTTATAGGGAAGAGCTACTCTACTTGATTTTATTTTCTAGTTAACTGAAAGTTAACTCAAAAACAGCAGCATACTCTTCTGCCTCAACGAGGAATTAAGTTTGAATCTTTACTTAATACATAAGGATTTGCAGAGTTCAGAGTCATTTTTCTGAGCATCAGTGTGTGACTATATATAATGTTCAATTTAGAAATAGGAGGAAATTCACAGTTATTGAACACTATACTGTGTGTGAGGCACTTGCTTGATGTTTTCAAACACATTCATCTGCACCCTTTCAAGTGTTAAGTATTGTTATCTCCATTTTCCAGACAAAAGAACTGAGATTCAAAGAGTTAATAAATCTCCCCATATCATAAAACTACCCAAGATGGTCCCAAATCCTATGGTCTTTCTTTGAAACTAAGCTAGAGACAAATCCCCTAAAAGTGGTTCTAGAACAGGGCATTGTAAGCACACCTAGGAGCTGGGGGTTCCCCTCCACACATACCCATAGCCCACAGACTCTGATATGCCGTCCAAGATGGGGTGGGGTGGCAAGCAGATATGCTTTGAAATGTCTTCCCAGTAAATTTTGATACACCAAGTAACATTTTTGAGAAAATCTGATTTCATTTTCTATACTTATGGTTGCCTATTTTCCTATTACAGTAATCAGAAAGCAGGAGAAATATACACATTTCTACTTAATTTCATTCAGAGGCCAGGGACCGAGGCTCACGCCTGTAATCTCAGCACTTTGAGAGGTTGAAGCAGGAGGATCACTTGAGCCCAGGAGTTCGAGACGAGCCTGGGCCACATAGCAAGACCTCATTTCTCCAAACTAAAACAAAAAAGTAGCTGAGCATGGTGGCATGCACCTGTAGTCTTGGCTACTTGGGAGGCTGAGGTGGGAAGATCACTTGAGTCCAGGAGTTTAAGGCTACAGTGAGCTATGATTGTGCCACCACATTCTAGCTTGAGTGACAGAGTGAGAACCTGTCTCTAAAAAAGTAAATAGAAAACCAAAAAATAATAGTTCAGAATAATCAAGGTGTTTGTTAATTTTGCTTTTGAATGAATTCTTTTACTACTACAGGTTGTGTGGATTAAATGAGGTCTGCCATGAGCCAAATTAAAATGAAATTCACCAATATGAATTTAAGCTTACAACAATATCTATACAAGCTCATTATGAGATTTGTAATCTCTCATCTACTCAAATTGTTGATCAAACTCCTCTCTACCCTCATTGTGCTATACCTTCTGTGTTGTACTACAGTGGTGGACTGAGTGATCCTTCCTTCATGTGTGAGTGTGTGAGTGCCTGTGGCTTTGGCATTAGTGAGGGCTACTGATCTGGTTACTGCCACATCACTTTCTCTTTTGAATGTTGTCTGTTCTCTCTCTTTGCCATCATCTGCAAGAGCATAAGAATGATGCCATACTTCTCTTGTGGATCAGGGTTCTGAGGAACTGAAGTTGTCCCAAACCTCTGCTCTTGAAAATGAGGGCAATTAATCTATTTGACCTATTGCTTGTCTAGCTCTTTCCCTTTAGTCCACCATTTTGCCTTGATCACATTATTTTTTCAATGATCCCACATAGGTGGGGTAGGTAGTTACCTATTCTCTAGATAGGTAACTAACTGCACTCTAGTTCAAGGTGCAGAGTCTCAATTCTTTCTATAACAAGCTATCACATGGCTAAAATGCCACCTGTGGGCACAGCATGTCCTTTCCCTTTTGAGTGAATCAGTTCTTAGATCCCAGTGGAGTGTCAGGATAGCCTCAGGAAATGTGAATGTTTGGGTTGGTTCACCCACCCTGCACACACCAAGGAAGGAGAGAGAAGGCCAAAAGAAAGAAGCAGAAGCAATTGGAAATCAGAGGCATAAAGGTCTAAAGACAAACATCATCCACTTCTGCTTTCAAAAACTCACTATTGATTCTACTATCTCACCTCTAAAAACTTGAAATATCACAGAATATTTGTTCTTGTCCTCAGTCCCTGGTAAAAGTGCACAGGTAAGCAGCTATCATTTTTCAAACCTGGAGCATAGTAACTCTGTTGACTTTTATTTCACCAAATCTTCACTTGAATGTTTCCTCCTGGGCTTCTGCCTGTGACATTGTAAAACAGCACTTATTGGATGTGCCATGGTAAGAGTTGTTTCTGCCTTTGGAGATAACATCAGCATTAGTCACATATCCCCAAACCAATGCGAGAGTTTTGTTATCTCCAGCAACCATCTCCAAAGAACACAGAGAAATGGCACGGTATTTTCCACAAGCCCCCCGAAATCATTTCCAGAATAATTCCAGTGATTTATGAAGCATCTTTGTTTGGATGCAAATATACCTTTTAAAAACCTCTATGACTAGAGACAGTGCTGGTCTTTGTTATGTTAAGCCAAAAATATATTCCAAAGACATTATGCTTCCAAAAATATATTCTACAGAACCCTAATTCCTAATCACCTGGAGAAAATAAAGTTTCCATGGTTAAATAGGTTAGGAATGTGCTAAACCTGCTAGAGTTAAACTTATTTATTGACTACTGAATTTCAGTGTCTTTAACATGCTATTACACTTTGTGACTCTCTAAGAACAATTTTACAATAAGTGACATTTCTCAATATTGTGTAACTTTGGGCTAGTTACTTCATTTTTGATGAGCCTCAATTTCAGTCTCCTCATCTCCAAAATTAAGTGTTTAGACTGGATTGTTTCAGCATTACCTTCCGTGTACCATCCCTAAGAGTTGATGACAACTTTTCATTAAAACAAAGGTTTCTCCTGGAGACACTTCCTATCACTTTTCTCTACTATCTAACAAAAATCCTTTCTTAGCTATGTTACTGTAGACATTTGGACAGGATGAAGACCTGCTGGGGACTATTATTCATTGTGATAACAACAATAAAAACTGTACTCCCCTTTGTTTTTTTCCATCCTTACCAGTTTCAGCATTGATCTTTATCTGAAATTACAAACATTTCTATGATAATTTGCTTCCATCCAGAACATCTGGTATCTGGCCAGAAACTGTAAATTGATGCTACCCGCTCTAGTGTCTGACTTGGGAAAGGGGCTGGGAGGGGGATGGTGAGAGCAGAGGAACTGTGGAGACAGACGCTGCTGAGGCATTTAAAATGCACTCTCCCCTAATAGGAAACAGAGCAGACTGTGATAGAGAGAAGGGAAGGAGAGAAGCAGCTCACTGCCAATGGGGGCAGGGGAGGGAGGAGGAGTGCCTTGCTACCAAAGGCCCAGCACCCGGCAGGGAGGCCTGGAAGGATGCAACAGGAGTGGGGTTGCCTGATATGACAGCGATAGAAAACCAGAAGATAAAGGAAGTCTGA
This sequence comes from Theropithecus gelada, assembly GCF_003255815.1. Classification (NCBI taxonomy): domain Eukaryota; kingdom Metazoa; phylum Chordata; class Mammalia; order Primates; family Cercopithecidae; genus Theropithecus; species Theropithecus gelada. The sequence goes on from NC_037668.1 coordinate 88,668,142, forward strand.
CTAGCAGCAGCTAGTCTGGAGGCTGGCAGGGAATCACCTGACTCAGACAGCAAGGGGTGACAGAAGCTGGCCAACCAGAGAGCTCAGCACAAGAGGAAGGGCAGTGAGGTGCAGGGTGGCATGGAGGGGTCTTAGAGGAACACCATTACCTTGCCAGCTTTCAGTCAAGATGTACAGCTTTTCCTTGTGAGGAAACCACTAGGGCATTCAGCCCACCAAGCTAGTGGCCAGTTAGCTAAGATGTATTTAACCTTATGGGTGGACAGAGTCTCCAGAAGGAGTTTGGCAGGAAAAACTGCGTTTATATCAAGATGTTGTTACAGAAAAAGAAAGCAGAAGAAATTTCAGCTCTTGCTCTCATTACTAAACTACCTTAACCAACCAACTGAAAGTTTTTTGTATATTCAGAGTCATTCAACAGGAACTTCTGGAAAACATATTATGTTCAGAGCTGGGGTAGAAAGGCCAAGTACTGCAGATACAATGGGAAACAAGGCACAGGCTCTGATCTGAAGGAACTTTTAGCAGTGTCCTCAGGTGTAGACTGGAAAAAATTTCTGCCTTGCCTCCTTCAAAGGCTTAGTGGCAATAGTAGATGTGAAAGCAAAAACGTAAAATATTGAAAATAATACAAATAGGAAGAGATGAATATCATTACCCATGCAGCTTTAAGTCCCGACACTACTTCTGATGTGATCAGAATTCAGTTCTGTGCCTTTGCTCTTCATCTTTACAAAAGTTTTCTAGATTCCTAAACAATCATACCGCTTCCCATGAAAGGAGCTATTCTGCATCTTCAAAAAATCATTAGTGCCCTCATTGTACTTAGGGAGACCTTGCCTAACAGAGATGTCCTGTAAGTCAACCTTAGAAAGGTATTGCTTTGTGTGGCACAGAAATCATGTTAAAAGCCAAAGGCAGTGATAAATGGGAACCAGCTCGTTAGCCCAGAGATTTTATGCTCGGTATCCCTAGACCCATTCAAATTCAAAAGGTGCTCAAAGCAGAGATTGGGGACTCTCGGCCCTATGTGCCAGATGGTGGACCCTACCAACAGGCTCAGGAAACACCAAGCCCTTGGGGCTGTGCATCTGCCATCCACTTCCCCATCCCTGAGAGCTTGCCAAGAGGCCATCAGCACCCTCGCCAAAGACACTCTTCCTATGATGGTGGGCACGGGGAATCCATTAGCAACAATCCCCAACCTTTTCAGCACTAGGACCCAGTTTCACAGAAGACAATTTTTCCACAGACGGTGGAGGTGGGGGCAGCAGTTTCAGGATGAAACTGTTCCACCTCAGATCATCAGGCATTAGTTAGATTCTCATAAGGGGCTCGCAACCTAGATCCCTCGCGTGCACGATTCACAATACTGTTGGCATGAGAATCTAGTGCCACCGCTGATTTGACAGGAGGTGGAGCTAAGGTGGTAATGCTTATTTACCCACTGTTCACCTCCTGCTGTGCAGCCCAGTTCCTAACAGCCCACACACCTGCTGGATACCAATCCATGGCCCAGGGGTTGGGGACCCTTGCATTATAGTACTGTGAGAGATTAGGCCTGTCCCAAGCTTCCCTTCAATGTCACACATCCAGCCCACTGCCAACTGACTTTGAGGATAGGTTTTTGTTTTAATTGTGTCAGATATGCATAACATACGATTTACCTTTGTAACCTTTTCTGAGTGTGCAATTCAGTGGCATTAAGTGCATTTAAATTGTTTTGCAACAATTATCACTATCCATCACCAATACTGTTTTATCTAAAACTCTGTACCCATTAAACAACAACTCCGCATTCCCCTTCCCACCCCCAGCACCACCCCATGACAATCACCATTCTGCTTTCTGTATCTATGAATTTGGCTACTCTAGGTATCTTATATAAGTGGAATCATACAATATTTGTCCTTTTATGTCTTATTGCACTTAGCATAATGTTCAAAGTTTATCTATGTTGTAGCATATGTCAGAATTTCCTATCAGATTAAGGAGGAATAATATTCCATTGTATGTATACACACCACCTTTTTTAGTCCATTCATCCATTGATGGATATTTGGGCTGTTTGTCCCTTTTGGCTATTGTGCATAATGCCGCTATGAACTTGTGCATGCAGAGATCTGTCCAAATCTGCTTTCAGTTCTTTGGAGTATATAGTGGAAGTACAATTGCTGTATCATATGGTAATTCTATGTTTAGCTTTTTGAGGAACCACCATGCTGTCTTTCACAGTGGCTCCATCCTTTTACATGCCATGGACACACACAGACTAGAGGAAAGAGGAGGCTGGCTCAACGCCTGGAAAAGCTAGCCACTGTTTTAAAAGTTGTCACCAATAATCCATTGATGGGTCAAAGTGTTTTCAAAGAACCAAGAGCCATTTCATTTGTTGATTTATTAAATAAACTTCCATTGAGCCTGTACTTGCAACTAGCACTGGCTTAGTTACTCCGAAGGCAAAGACAATTATGATATAGCCCCTCAGCCTTCTGGGAGGCTTGTAAAAGTTGATTCAGATGAGATCCATCCAGAGGAGCAAAGGCAGGTCTTCATAAAGAAATTATTTTACATGTAACTGCTATTTGCCACCTCATTTGCTTCCTATTTCAATTAGGCCATAGTAACTCACATAAACACCTTAGGCAATATAAGAATTGACCTTAGGCAATATAGGAAGTGATTAAGAGTATGAACTTCGAAAGCAAACAGACCTAGAGTCCAAAAGCACCTCCTGTGTGACCATGAGAAAGTTACTTAAACCCTCTTAGCCTCAGTTTTCTCATAGTTTTTAAAGGGTGTGAGCTTATAACGTGTCTAGCACAGTGCCTGCTGCATAATAAACACTCAAAAATGTTAGCTATTATTATTATTAGACAACTATATCTTTTTGTTCCTTTGTAGTTTTATTGTTTTTATTTTATTGTTTTTGTTTTTAGCAGGGGAAGAGAGGAAGAGGGATCTCTGATTCGTGTTTTCTTTCCCTCCTATGGCTATACGTGGTCCTCCTAAAAATAAAAAATCAAAGACTTCCCAAGCCCCCATCTCTACGTTTTTCACTCTGTGCTGGATCTCATGAGGAGTGTAATAGTCTTTCCCATAAACACAAACTTTTTTAAACGTGATATCAGCAAAGTGAGCTCTTCTAAATTAGATAAATGAACCTGAAAAGCAAACTGACTTTTATCATTTTTACAAACTCTTTTTCCCAATAATCAATTGTGTCAAATTCAGAAAGCATGTCACCTACACAAGACCAGTTTTATAGCACATTGAAGCCCAACTTCAGAGGACATGAAACTGGCAGGAAGTTCAAAATTCCTAAGTTCCAACTTGCTGACTTCAGAGGTCAGTTTTCCCTAGAAGACTGCTCTCAAACCCACCCTGTGTGTGTGCCCACTTGGACCTTAAGTTCCTAAGCAGTTGTGCTTGGGTTAAAATGTAGTAGCTGAGAACCTCAACTGAAACTCTGTCCTGGGTGACGCTGCTATGAAACATACCCCTCTTTGTTGGATTTAGAGCTTGAGCTGCTTTGGAAAGCTGTCCAAGTCAACTTCCTTCCCCAGCTGCAGCACAAGAGTTTGCATCACAGAGGGTGCTACTTGTCAGTTTCAAGTCTAAGCTGCCCACGTTTTACTCTTGGTAATGAAAACATCAAATTCAGGAACTCACTTTCCTGGATTGTGACTTTCACTTGTTAGTGTTGCAAGCTCTATCCAAAAGAGATACACAGAAGAAAGTTGGAGATCATTCTTCTTAGAATCAAGAGTTGTGTTTGGCAGTCTCAGGGGTGAAGGAAAGTAAACGCAAGGGAAGCAAACCCTTTTACACTATCATTGAATAAGTCCAGCTTTAAGTGCTACCATTCATTTGTGTTGTCACTGAAATTAAAGAGAGAGGGAGAGAGAGAGAGAGAGAGAGAGAGAGAGAGAGAGACAAGAGAGAGAAAGGGAGGGGGGGAGAGAGAGAGAGAGAATAAACACTCTCCTCTCCCCAAATAAAGAGTGGCAGTGCCTTGAGTTCAATCAACTAGAAGTTGGGAACACTAACTGTCTCCATTTGTAAAATGGTAGTAATAATACTCACCACCTGCTTCTCAGAGCTGGTGTACGGGTTTGTGTTCATTTCTGAGAGGGGCTTGAGATCCTTGAGTGAAAGGTGTGATGCACAGTATTATAATTCCCACCACAGGGTAACATATGGAGAGGGAAAGAAAGTGTATAGATACGTATGTTTCTGTTTAAACTCTGTGTGCAATGCTGACTTTTATCTTATTTTGCCTTTAAGCTAAACTGCATGGGTCACATTTGGAGCATATGTTGTTATCATTTGCCTTTTTTAGCTCAAGAAAATTGAGTGAATAACGGGTATTGTTTCCCTGTTTACGGTGGTTAGAGTGGTTGAGCATTTGGAAATCTCTGACTCCACACACAAAATAGTAGATTCTCTTATTATCATGCTAAGGGTGAGGGGCTTCAGTTTGTGTTTTCCCCTGTTCTATCATCCAATATATTATGGACCTATTTTTGAAATTGGCAGAGTATTATGTTACAAGTGAAAAATTCTTTTCACTCTCCTTGATAGAAAGAACGGACAATGAAAGCATCACACTCTTGGATACCCATATGCCTCTCACTCACAGCCTCTTAATTGGTCTAATGTGCTTTTCACTTTTTGCTTTTTTCCTATAATGAGCTTTCACATTAGTGGTCTTATATTTTAAATCTTTGCTGAGGACGCTGGCCCTGTAAGTGTGCTATGGAAGAATCTACATTTCTGCAGAAGGCTTCTTTCTCAATTTGATTTTAATTAGAAACCAGGTGGTACAAACCAAAAAGGTTGGTGGTATTCCTTGGATGTAAGATGTGAAATGGGTTTAAGTAACACTGTATTAGTCATGAGGCAGAAATGGAGTAATGTTGACATGACTTGAAAGTAGCATTGTTGAGTAAATGAATATGTGAGAAGCACTTGCTAAACTAAATGAGTTTTGCAGTTGTATGCACATTTGTGTAATCCTGTTTATTGATGCCTGGAACAATTTGCAAAATAGAAACAAATCCACGAAGAAGAAATATGTTTGGAATTATTTGTTTATATGACAATTAAAAAAAAAAAAAACACAGGAATCCAAATGCCACATTTCATGCACTAAATATACCATATGTGGAAGCTTCCCCTCAGAAAATTCAGCAGCAACCTTTGCTGTCTGATGTGGAACAATAACAACCCAATGTCTTGTACTTGCTGGTTCAACCGATTTTAACATGAGAGTTAGTTTTGTAAAAAATTTAGCCAAACATAACATTAGTATACCTGTACTATCATCTTTTAGAAGCTGATGAAGAATTTTCTAATTTTTCTTTATGCGTTATGAGTAAGAGTAATGACTTTAATAGAAAAATATATATTTGCAGATTTTCCTAAAAACAAATCCATGTATTTTTAAGGAAATACCTATAAACTTATGATGGGCACTATTCTTAAGCACTTTACCATCATTAATTCATTTAGTGCTCATTAAAATTCCTTAATTACTCCCAATTGACAGATGAGGAGAGTGCAGCACAGAGAAGTTCAGTATTTTGTTCAGAGTCACACAGCAATAGGTAGGGGAGCCAGGTTTCAACGCCAGGGAGTCCTTATCTCCAACATCCATGCTTTAACCACCACACTGCTGACTCTCCACACAGAGCAGACCCTCCATGTATTTATTTGTGAATTTTTTTTGTTTTAGAGGATCTCAGGTTCCTGGTTTAATTTGTCAGCTAGACACCATCATCCTATTTTTGCAACTCAGACGCTATACAGTCTGCCTCCATGCCTGCTGGCTGTCCTTGGAGCTGTGGGACTCTCCCTCTCATGCCCATTTCTCTGGGCCTCTACTTTTTGAGGAAAAACACTTGTTGCTGTCCGACTCAGTTAAGAAGTACAAGTAGCCCTAGCCCTGCCAGCTGCAGTCCCAGACTGGATCACTTCTCCAGATTTGAGGTTAATCAACTGCAAATTCCATTAGCTTCATACGGAGTGAAAATAAAGAACAGACGGCTTCACATGGGAGCCTGAAGTCAGGTGCGGCTCCTCCAGGCTGGCCTGCAGGTATCAGTTTTTTCTCCTACCTCAAAGGAACGGTGCCTTTGATAGGGAGGCAGATCAAAGAAGGGCTGTTCCAGAAACGCCTCTGCTGCTGGTAAAGCTCTCAGAGTCTACCCCCACATGCATCACAGACTTTTTTTTTTTTTTTTTTGGAAAGAGGTAGAATTTGAAACTTCGGATCATTATATTCTGGCTGCTGTGGGAACGTTTCCTAGGTGCACTCTGGTATGCAGCTGTGGTAGGTATGTAATGCTGACAACTGATTCCCCTGCCCACTAGACAAGATGGTGAAGAGTTAGGTTCAAAAAGGCTGCTGTGACTTTGAGGTGGTCTTTACTTGAGCTTGAGGCTTCTTTTCACAGGTCCTGATGGAGAATGGCTTTAAAACACAAAATAAAAGCCGTTTTCCAAAGATCACTGATGTTTTTCAAAGAAGAACAAAAGTGAACTTGCTAGAACATATTCAAATGCAAGCTGTTAGTTTCTCATTAATCTAAGTTGCCCAAACAAAAGCTTTGCTGCTGGAATAAAGGAAGTATTATATAGCAGTATTGAGAAAGTTAGTAATTTCCTTAAAAATGCACAATTCTATCGGTCCTCTTATGGGAAGGTCCCCATGATCAGGTAGAGTTCAATTTCCGTTTGACTTTTTAAATGCCATATGGTCATTATCTAAACCCTTTTCACTTCCCCTGAATCCCTGCCCCTCACCACTGGCTGGATTACTGTTTTGCTTTTATAATTTTCCCTTGTTTAATTGCTTATCTCTTCCTACCCCAGATTAAGGAAAATATTGTCACAGTTAAAACGGAAGAAAAATCCAATAACTCCATTGGTGGGAACTTATAAGCTAACCAACCCTGATCACAAATGGTCCCTTTCTAATCATAGTTTGTGGTGGAATGAAAGATGCAATTGTCTGGAAGGGATGAATATGGGATCCATGCTGGCTTGGGGGTCAAAGGTCATCACATGCAAAGGTCCCTTTCTCTCTGGCACGGCTCCCTTTGTATAGCATAGTTTGGCAGCTATCTCCTTGCACTTCGGCTACCTGCCAGTGCAGCTGGTACTGTGTCTGGTGCAAACAACAAAGCGTCACTCAGCAACCAGCAGCTCTGCATGAGGCCGCTTTTCTCAGATGACAAAGAAAGATGGGCTATACATTCTACCATTGCTGCCCATTAAAAGGACTCTTAAATTGCATTACTACAAGTTATTGTTAATTATGTAGTAGTCACTGGAGCTGTAGGAGCTTTCCGGGGAAAACTGTTCAGCTATATGCTGGGAGAAGAAGGAAGTAGGGGAGGGGTTAATTGTTAAGAGAAGCGGTAGCATGGAGCAAAGACTGGTGATAAGGGGGAAAAACTCATTCGCCACATACAATCCAAGTGGCATGAATAGGGTAAGGCCTTGGTTCTGAAGATCACCTCTGAAGGTTGGTAATGTGACTGATGAAGAAGAAATCAATCAGCTAAAAGAATCTCTCACATATGCAGTTTGGAAATTGTCCTGCCCTCCCTCCATTCAAAAAGCTGCATTTTTCCAGCATTTTCATTTAAGAATAATTTTAAGCAATTTATCACTTGGCTGTAATGCATTCGCTCTGGGCTGAAATCAATAAGTCCTGCAATGTGGAGATAAGGCCTGTTTGAAGGTTGGGGAAAGAGGACCAGAGGTTGCCTATTGTCAAATAGCCAGAAAATTAAAATTAAAGTGGTGTGTTTACTCCATTTGGCCATCTAGGGTAGAAATACAGCTTTATTGGTGTTAGTCGCATTTTTCAAGGGTGGATTCTTGGAGATATTTTTATTGCAAGGGTCCAGTTTCATCCACTGTTTTAGAAATCAAATCAATATATCCGTATGCCCTCAAACAAGGAAGAAACTTCTGGACTATTTCTGTTGAATTCTTTTGTACTGTTTTGGGTCAGAATTTGTTTTCTCTCTCCCTGTCCCTCTCATGGCTCCCAAGGCAGTGACTGAGGTTTTCAGGTCTGGTAATTCACTGGCTTGTCCCTCAACAAAAAATAAAAACACACACAGCTTCCAAAAAGGGTTGGTTGTGGGGCTTTATCAGTCTTCTTTGGCTTATTTTGAGTTTTTTGGCCATTGAAATGAGATGACGCTGCTCTCGAAATGTCTGGCAAGTTTTTCGTGATATGTACCAAACTCTAACAGGGAGAGGATCCCGATTTGATGTAATTTCATTGCAACAACACAGCAGCACTACTTTTCACTCTTCCCCATCCCCCCATGCTTCTCCACACTACACCCCCCCTCCACCCCCACACCGCAACCCCTCCTGCCAATCCTCTTCAGATTAAAAGGAAATCCAAGGGAAACAGGGCACAATGGGGGCAGATGAAAGTCCACAGTCTTTAGTTTCTATCTTTCCTTCTTGTGTCTAATTTTCCGCTTCTTGGTTGTTCTGATCTCAGCTATTTGCAATAGTTATATATAATTTAACATTATACAAAAGTATTGTCATATCAAACATAGTGAAATGGATTCCAAAAACACCATCTGGTATTTGGGAATGCACTGTGAGTTGGGAACGTGAGAAGAGATATTCTTTGCCACTTTGCTTGGGACCCAGCCATTAGCAGTGTAATTGCCAAGAAAAGGTGACAGGCTCCAGGCTTAAAACAAGTGGGTTCCTCCCCCCCCCCCCACCCCCTTCGCCTATTAACTCTTGTGAGTCCTAAGCCAAATTAAAAAGGACTCTGAGGACAGAGCAATGGAGAGCAAAAAGAAAAGAAAAGAAGAAAAAGAAAGAAAAAGAACAGCGGAATCTAATGAAAAATAGAGAAAAATATCTGCTGCATTGTTGTCTCGTCATTGTTTTGTGAAGACAGTAGAATAAGAGGAAGTAAAATGAGTCTGATACAGGAGGGTACGGACCGGGGATCAGGTTAATTGTGCTTTAAAGTTATGGGGTCTTTCAGTGGATTTGCATGATGAGAGTTTTAGTCCAAAGCCTGTTTCAAAATCCTCATTAGTTTTCTCTAATCCACCTAAAATTATGAAGGCCTGGATTGTGAAGGTCATCTGTGACGATTCAACCCCATTTAATTTCATGGGGGTTTGCACCCACTTCTCTATATGAAAAAGAGAATTAATAATTTTGAATTGTCTTCTCTATCGACAATTTTGGGGACCGTCATGGGAGAGAAACAAAGAAATACAGACTGTACACTTTTACCTACTTTGCTTAACCATTTGAAATGACAGCAGTTTTTTGATTTTTTTTTTAAGTATCCTGTGTACCAAGGAAAAGGAGTTAAGTGACTGGACAGAAATCAGAAAGAGGACTTCTTAGCAGGAGATAAAAATAAGGAAACAGCAGGAAAAAAAAAAAAGCATTTAAACCTCTCATAGCTATACTCAATCTGGCATTCACAACCTGAGTCTGTATCAGTTTCAAACTACAAAAATAGTTTACAAGGGTCACAGTCATTTTTTTCCACTCAGTGTGTCAGAAGTTGGGATGTGCGACCCAGAACTGCCATTCCATTACACAGAATAAAATGATATCTGGTGGGTGGATCGAAAGCTTGCCAAAGAAGACACAGTGAAAGCTAACCCTCTCAGTCTAGCTCCTGTTTTTAAATATTTATATCTCTGGCAGACTTTTTGGGGGTAGAGGAAACTGAAAGCTCTTTTGCTATCTGTCATTTCACCCAGGCAAATGAGAGAGAGTCTCACGACTTGATTTTCCTCAAGTTTGGCACCAGGAACAGGCGATGGCGTTTCTTTGGGTTGGTGAATTTCTCTTTGTGGAAAAGTGGCCGGGACCAAGGATTTTTACAAGAGCCAACAGCCGCTTTCCATACCCGCTTGGGGCAGGGCCAACTTCCCATTAGCACTGCTGTTACAGATCGGGCCTGCCTTGCAGCCGGCCAGTGCCAACTGCGGTCATGGCCTGTTAGGAAACCTACGAGGAAAGCCACTGTGAGCCGGGAGTGGTGGGAAGTGTATCGTTCTAGATCCCAGGCAATCTGGCTCACTAGCTTGCCTCTCTCGTGAATTCTCTTTGTGATCATTAGTTTTCTTCTTTTCCTCCACCCAACTCTTAATTCCCTTCCCCAAGGAATCAGTCTCCAAAGTCAATTGACTGCTGCTTTCTTCTCTGCCTCACCATCATCTATGCCCCCTCCTTAGTTCAGGGACTGGAATATTGCATTAACCTTCTGACTTTGTAGGGCAGTACTGCAGTGTGCATAGCAGTGGTGAGGAGCAGGGGCTTTAGAATCCAATAGACTTGCATCGTAATCATGGCTAGGCTACCTCCTCATTGTGGCCTCTGCCACAAAATAGGAGAGTAGCTCATTTCTAGCAGGAATGTTTCATGGACTACATGAAACAGTCAGGAGAGGATCTAGGACACTAGCAGTCACCTAGTGAGCACTCAGAATACTACGATTGTTGTTAACGTAATCAACAAATGCATCCAGTTACATCAGAGAGCCTTTTAATGCATCCCTTTTCAGTACCAAGTATTGTGTTAAATGCTAAGGTGCAGATAGATAAGATGCAGAACCTGCCCTCAGGGAGTTCTCCATTGAGAGACGAATTCATCAACTAAAAAAATCTCTGTAGCTTTCTTCCTCTACTCACATGCTTTTTAATTTCCAATTTTTATAAGATTTTTCTAAGCATTATTTGGCAATAACAATAACAATAACAACAACTGTAATAGTAGTGACCACTGACCTGACCTTTCCCATGTGCCAGGTCCTGTAATGATACATCTGCATCTATTACCTATTTTGTTCTTCAGATATATGCTACCAACCATGATTGACAAAAGAAAAGCTGGGGAACTGGAGACACTAAGTACCTGGCCTGGGAACACACAGCTGTGAAACGTGTGTGTTCACACACAGTGAAGAACAGGAATCATTTCCTTTTGTGTTCTTAGTTGGACAGATGAACCTGATTCAAGATTCTAGGATTCTATTCTGATACTGACAGTGGCTAGCTTGTTTCAGCCATAGGGACCCTACAAAGTATTCTTTCAACAATTTTTTTAGCATATACTATATGCTTTTGACGCTCTGATAGACACACAAATGATTCAACCTAAATTCTCCCCTTAAGAAGACCAAGGACAGTGGAAGGGTAACAGGCTGCATTAGAGCATTTCAGGAGATGGCATTTCTGAACTCCATTACCTCCTGCTAGGACTGGGCCAGAAGAGACTATCAGAAAGGGTTTGAAGTACAAGTGATAACAAATGTGCAGAAATGATGAAGAAAGGTGTCCCAGGTGGAGAGAAACATATGAGCAGAGGCTCATAGATAGGAATGGGTCAGGTGTGTGCTGATAAGAGTTCACAGCTCTTGCAACAGACCCAAATTAATGAGGACATGAACTTGGATAGTATCAGGACTGAGAGGAGAGAATGGGCATCAGGGACAATGGTACCTTGCCAAATTTTATGTGCAAATTTGTTGCTTAATAAATATTCCTTGATGAGGACAACACATGCTATTACTTAATAAATATTCCTGATGAGGAAGACATGTGCTGAGCTGATTAAAAAAAAAAACAAAAAAAAACAAAAAAAAACTTAATCACTCAGTGCTCAGTTTTTCTGTTCACTCCCAATAAACCATCCACTCACTTAAGCAGCCAAACACTCCTTGACTAAATGCTCTGCACTACACTAGGCACTGAAAATACCAAGATGAACAAGATACAGTCTGTTCCTCTGAGGAGATTACAATCCAGGGGCAGAGGCAAGCAGATAAAGAAATAATTCTAAAGTGCTGTGGTAGGGCAGTACCAAATTATGAAGCAGGAACCCTGGGGGCCTAGACAGTGAGGTGCTTAACATGGCCTGGGGCAATGAGAGAAAGCAGCACAGAAAAATTGAGGTTAGAGTTAGGGACTGAAAGTCATACTCTTCCTTCAGGTAAAAGCACTTTGTGAATCTGCAAAGCACTGTATGAATGTTACCTGTCATTTTCCCATTATTTTTCACAACCACAACTTTGAAGTTGAGTCAGCCTAAGAGGTTGACTTTATTTTTAGAGGTGGAAGAATACCTTAAAAATCATATGGTCCACTGGTTTTCAGATATTGCAGGTGAGTGTGTGTGTGTGTGTGTGTGTGTGTGTGTGTATTGCTACTTTATTAATAAAATGTTATTTGATAATTTCAAATTAATGATATTCACTTCTTCAAGTTCAGCACAAAGAGCAATGAAGTTATTCAGATGAATGCTAACATTTGATATTGGGATTATGGATGATATTTGCAAACACCTCAGCCTCAGTTATTGTCTTTATTTTGGTATTTTGATTTGAATGCCTGGCCTCACGGAAATTCTGATTGCACTCGTAAGTAGTGAAAGTGGTAACATCTGTGGGCTTTTTGTTTGTTTGTTTTTTGTTAACAGCTTGACTCACAATCTCAAGATACTCTTCATTTAATCTGAAAGGCAGGATAGTGAGACACTTCTGTTTCAAAGTTGAACCAGTAACAATACTGATAATAGTCCTCGATATTCTTTGACAAATATATGACAATCAGACACAAGGAGCCCAAAACTTGCACTAACACTAAATTTGTCTATAACACGTGATTCATGGGGATCAGCATGTCATGAGTTCACACATAACTGGATTAGATTGTTACAGCTTGACAACAGGACTGGCCAGGTAAATGAGATATTTGCCTGCCATTTATTTGGAGTACATGTGACTCACTTGTGCAATTTTATATTAAAAGTCCGAATTCCAGAAAGACCATTGCAGAGCTACAATCTTCCTAGTTGACGACATACTTATAAGAAATTAGAATGTACATGCAGATAAGCATTATTTTTTTTTTAAACACCCAAGGGATTCCGTGGGCAGTGGAATTATTGGCCATTTGTGGTATTTGTCTTTTTCTGTAATAAAAATTTGATGAAAATTATTTTTAAAATATTTCCGCAGAGATTGTTGATGTTTTCTTCTGAGGTCATATAAAAATTAGTTGCCTAGCAGCTCAAATAATTATGTTGTCAGTCTCCAATATAAATATTATTTGTAAGTAAATATTTATTATAAATATGAATAAATATTTTACTAAGTCTCTCTCTGTGTGTGTGTGTATATATAGAGAGAGAGAGAGACAAGTATATTCTTTTACATAAATATGAAAATCAGATACAAGGAACCCAAAACTTACACTAACACTAAACATAGATTTTTATTTCAATTTTCAAAATGCAGTCATGTGCTCCTTAATGACATTTTGGTCAATGACATACCACATATAGTAGTCCCATAAAATCATAATACAGTATTTTTGCTGTACCTTTTCTGTGTTTGGATATGCTCAGATGCATGAATACTTACCATTGTGTAACAACTGACTACAGAATTCAGTAGAGTAATATACCGTACAGATTTGTAGCCTAGGAACAATAGGCTATGTCATATGACCTAGGTGTGTAGTAGGCTGTGCCATCTAGGTTTGTGTAAGTACACTTTATGATGTTGGCAAAACAAAGGTGCCTAAGGACACCTTTCTCAAAACGTATCCCTGTCGTTAAGCAATGGATGACTGTAGTTAAAATACATTACAAAGTGAAATTTGCATCTAACACTGCCACAACAAAACAATTTAGTTCCATAAAAACACAACTTGAAAACAGTTGGCTGACTCCTAGACTTTCCCAATGGATCATATGCAAGGTAATTTTAGGTAGTACACATTTTTTGTTAATAATGGTATATTTATTTAAATGTATATTAAATATTGACTTTCACATTTGCTATTATGATATACACTTTCTTTTTCTATGAAATTATTTATAAAATTTAAAAAGTGAGTTAATTTTTTTGAACTTTTATTTTTAGATACAAGGGGTACACGTAGTACATCTTTGTTGCGTGGGTATATTGCACTCAGATAATGAGCCCAGTACTCAGCAGGTAGTTTTTTGAGCTTTGTCCCCATCCCTCCCTCTCTCTTCTAGGATCTATTGTTTCCGTGTTTATGTTCATGTGGGCTCCATGTTTAGCTCCCACTTATAAGTGAAAACATACAGTATTTTGGTTTCTGTTTCTGCATTAATTCACTTAGGATTATGGCCTCCAGCTCCATCCAGGTTGCTGCAAAGAATATGATTTCATTCTTTTTTTATGAATGCATGGTATTCCATGGTGTATATGTGCCATGTTTTCTTTATCCAATCCACCACTGATGGGCACCTAGGTTGATTCCATGTGTTTGCTATTATGAACAACACAGCGATGAACTTACGAAGTCCATGTGTACTTTTTGGTATAATGATCTATTTTCTTTTGTATATACATCCAGTAATGGGATTACTGGATGGAATGGTAGCTCCCTTTTTACGTTCTTTGAGAAATTTCCGAGCTGCTTTCCACAGTGGCTAAACTAATTTACATTTCCACCAACAATGTATAAGCATTCTGAAAGTGAATTAATTACTAACTTAATAATAAAGTAATAGCACAGGTGAATATAGAAAAAAATATATGAGGGTAACAGATAAATGGCTGAAGTTTAGTAAACCTTAATTTAATATGTCCCACTTGTCAATTCAAGTGGGGAACTGGAAGACAAAAATGGTAAATGAGGACTTGCCCCCATTTATCCTCATTCTCAATCTAAGGGTGATATCTTTTCCATGCAACAAGAGCAGGATCAGCATGCTCAACCCCAAGCTCTAATGGTGTCATGTGTACCAAACCATAAAAGACTTTTAAGTCTCAACTGATGATCTAAAAATAAGCCAAGACCAAATATCTGTAAGTACAACTTCCTTGGGCTTCCCTGAGCATATCTAGTTATTTTCAATTGCTCAGTGTGCAAAACAGGATACACAGACAGGCTTAAAGTATAAAAGGCTATATTGGTTCCTGTCACTGAAAAGTCCAAATGTAGCATGGCCTTCAGTCATGGCTTGATCTAGCAACTCAGTCACCCAGTTTCTCCATTCTGCCTTCCTTGGAGTTTTAAGGCAAGAAACTCCCTACTTACTTCCCCATTTACATCTAACAAGAAAGAGTCTCAGCATTCCCAGAAAAGAAAAAAAAAAAATCCCAAGCCAATCTGTTTGAATCCATGTCCATCCTATGACCCATTCTCAAACCAAAACTGTGCCCAGAGGGTAGGAGACACTGCTTGAATTAACACAGTCATGTGTCCACACCTGGAGTGGAACCTGGAACCCGTAAGCTCTAAAGGCAATTAGAGGTTGTTGGGATTGGAGACAGATAAGAATAAAGGCTGGCAATGCAACCACAAATATGAGGAAAGAATAGTAATGTCACTGTAATGAAAAGCCTCAGATTTGATTTTGGAAAGATATTGGATATTTCCAAGGATTTGTCATAGTCTTCAGAGTACTTTATGAAGTACTCTTATATAAAGAGAAAAAAAGCGGTGTGCCTCTAGCTACCATAGAGTATGTGTGGCCAATGACCACCAGGATATCTGTATGAATTTCTTCTTATTTAATACCACTTTGGCATATATCCCCACTACCTTCAAGGCTGGGTTATTGCCCTACTTAAGAATTTACTTACAAGTGGCTTTTTAAAATGAGAGGGTAGTGGTATAAAAATAATCTAATAGAATGTTATCTGAAAGCCAAAAAATAAGTAAATATATAAATAAAACCATAGTTTTGCTATTTGGAGTCGAGATTTAAGGTAGAGGAAAGTTAAATGGCTCTAAGAGGCAAAGAGCTGTTTTCCAATGAAGGTGTTGGCTCCCATCCTAGTTTGCCCTTTTTTTGGCGGGGGTGGGGGGACTCCCTGCTATCCTTCAGAAACCTGCCTCGAGGGCAAACTCTTCACAGTTCAAAGTTTTACCCTCGGAAGTAAGACTGCATTTTAATAGAAGCCAAAAATGGGTGCAATTCCTGGGTAAATGAATTTCATCCAGCAGTAAGCAGGTAGAGACAGATTTGGGGGAGTATTGGATCTTTCCCAAAGCCTCTTGAAAACATAACATGTCAGGGGCTGCTTTCAACGTTTATCATTGGAAGACTGCGAATCATAGTCAATTGAAATGTATTAAGCAAGGTGCATTCACTTAAATTATCTTATCTAACCCTCACATCAAGCCCATGAGGTATATACTTTACCCCATTTCACAGATAAGTGAACAGAGGCTCAAAGAATCTCAATTACTTGTTCCCTAGTACACTGACAGCACACTGTTGCATGACCTTGAGTCAGTCCCTTCTTTCTCAGAACCCAGTCTCCTCTGTCAAAGGAGGCCCTCGGCCCTGGGAATGCCTTCCCGGCTGCCTGTAGCCCTCCCAGGCCTCAGAATGCTTGTGTTGAACCCTCCTCTTCCAGGCTGTGAGGTCCAGATCCTGGGCAGATGTCTCTCACCATATGCTGAGGGTGATTTAACAAGGCCAAATGGGCAGCCCCGTGGTTAGAGGCGCTCTCGTTACATATACGCCGGTTGCTGCGGCCTGGCCAGCTGTCCCAGCCCTCGCCCGCTCCTTCTTGGAGACGGCAGCCTGCAATTGCAGATGCCAAGCAGCGGAAGATATTTTTAAAGCTACAGCATCTGGCTCCTTGGCAGCCTCCACCCACTGGTGGGCCGGGTGTTTTGGAGTTGCCTCTGGGCACTTCACATGGTTTGGCATCTGACCCATTGTCTAGGCTGCCTTTTAGAGCTCAGCTTTTTTTGTGGGGTGGAGGGGGGGTCCCCTAAAACCAACTCTTGAAGATGACCTGGGTCTCCCCTCTCAGGGACATCAGTGTGTCTCTGGATCTTTTGTAATTTTTTTTTAACTTTCCTTTAAAAAAAAAAAAAGAAAGAAAAAACAACTGATGAAAGAATGAAAGAAAGAACATTTCCCCTCTGCCAGAGTGGGTTTGAATAGAAAGCTGCCCAGTAGCTGTACAGCTGCCCAGATCTCGCCCACCATGTCCACATTCTGACTAGTGCAGAACACGGCTTTCTTGGCATCCAAACTTCCCTCAGGCTTGACTATTCCTCAAATGTCTCCCCGGGGAGGTGAGGGATTTCTTGTTTCATTTTTCCCCCCGCTTTTGCAAAAGACTCTGAAGCTTCCTGTCTACATGCAAATAGCCATTCAAAAAAACAGACACTGACAGTTAATTCCCCCTGGCAAGCTGTATTAAGTTTTTTCCTTTTCTTAGAAAGGTGCATTTTAGGGAAGACCGGCTCCCCAGCCTGCAAACTCAGGCTTGGGGACTTGGCCCTGTTTCAGAACACCAGTTTGAAGATGACTTCGAGTGAGGATTTCAGGCCTGGTGACAAGAAAATTATCTCAGTTGGGGCAACAGGCTCCTGTGTCATGGGGCTGGGCAAGGCACCAGCCTGCCTCTCACTCATGACTTGGCAAGAGTGCCGAGTGTGGTCTTTTCTCCAGCCAACAGGCACAGGCAGTGGCTACCAGAGGATGCCAGTGGGCAGGAGTAACCACCAGAGCCCAGCCAGGCTGGCTAGAGGGTGGTGTTTTTAAGTAACCAGCATCACTGGGCACTCCTTGTCTCATTAATCCACACTGATATAGGACCCAAAAAGTCACTAACCCTCACCCCCACCCCCAGAGCAGGAGTCTGGAGCTGACATAGGTAACTGGGGTGCATTTCTTTCACTTAAGGTCAATGAAAGATAGCGGTATTCCCACCATATGATAAGGGAAATTTCTAACGCTCCCTCTATACTGTTCTAAGTGCATTATACCTATTTCCCCAGCTAATTCTCATCACAACCCCATGAAGTAGCTACAATCATATTCTCTTTACTGATGAGGAAACCAGAGCACTGAGAGAGGCAGTAACTTACCCAAGGTCACCTAGCTACTATGGCATGGAACAAGGATCTCAAACCAAACGCTCCACCCCCAGAACCCATCTTCTTGACCCTAAACTAAAGACTGATAAAAATGAAGGCTGACTTAAGTTTTAACTCAACATTGAAAACCAGACAATTCTGAGTTGTTGGTTCTTATTTGTCATCCTTATTGGAAATGAAAGGGGATTTAAGAGGGGTGTTAAAGGTAGAATATGGTATTGATTCCAAGTATGTAGCCATTCCTAGCATTTTCACTGTGGTTAATGAAGCCAGTATTCCTTCTTTGCCCCTGTTAGGCAGAGAGTTTGACCTCAGACTGGTGACCGGGAAGGAGCTTAATAAAAATGAGAGGTTTTTGAACAGGAAGCCCCACCTGGGCATAGGCATTTCAGAATTTTTAGTGGCTGCAGGAAATCCAGCGAAAGCAGAGGCTACTTAAATATATTAATTCATTCAAAATATTTATTGGGTATCTTCTCTGGATTGGACATTGTTCTGGTTCTGGATGCTACAAATACAGCAATAGGGAAAAGGGATAAGGAGTACCAGATAAGGGAAGGTTCTCAATTTTAAATGGGGTGGTCAGGTGAGTTTGAGTCTGAAAAGTTGACATTTGAATAAGATGCTGAGGAAGGTAAGTGAGGAGCCATGAGGGTACCCAGAAGAAGAAAGAGAACAGCAAGTGCAAAAGCAAAGTGCAAAGGTGAAGCACACCTGATCTACTCAAGGAACATCAGGGAGGCTGATGTGCTGAAAACAGAGTGAGTGGGGAAGAATAGTAAGAGATAAGCTCAGAGTGCTAATGGAGGTAGCAGAGACTGTAATCATGATCTGTTTAAATAAGGGTAGTTTAATGAGATATTCCTAGTGTACTCGGGTAAAGGAACAAAATTATCCAAAAGTCAAGGAACTAACAAGTCTGGAGGTCAAAGGAGAATGCAGTCAGCCCCTTCCTTGACTTGGTTTGGCTCTCCACGCCTCAGGATTTCCTTTTGTAAAGTAAGACTAGCCATAGGAATCAAGGCTTTCCACTGAGCAGGAAGATGTGGCAGCTTCACAGGAATGCCACAAGGAGAAAGAAGGAGGCTCCTTTATGATTTAACACCCAAAACAATGGTTCCATTGCCTACTGCAGTGCCTGGAATTCCACCTTTAAATACTCAGCCCTTTGGGTTCTGAAGGTACTAAATGGAGGCAAGAGGGCACCAAATACAAACTGCACCTATTTGGAGATGTTGTCAAAAATCAGAATATGCATCATCCTCTTAACTCTGTTCTCGAAATTCTAAGGCCTCCTTTCTAATATCTCATAGACTCATACCCATGGAAATGCCCATCAAGTATTATTATACTTGTTTTCATAAAATGTTCAGAGCTACAGGACCCCAAACTCTCACACTTAAAGCTTTTTGGGAAGGTACCAAGGGTCTCCTCTATGCTTTATTATTATTGTCTAATAGGCTAAGCGTGCAACAGTCCAGTGGATTCAAGAACAGGCACATTTTACTGAGTTTTACTTTCACATTGGAGCAATAAGACCTTATCTATCATTCACCAGCTGTGTGATCTTGCTAGGCTTCAGTCTTCTTATCCATTAAATAAGAATCACAGTTCTTACCTAGTAGTGATATTGTGACATTTAGACACAATCTAGAAAAAAAAAAAAAAAAAACTGGCAGAAAGCAAAGCAGAGAGGAAGGGAGACAGTGACACAGTAGGACCTGTGTCCTTCTCACCTAGGAAACAATAGAGTTGGCGGAGTCATTTATTCAGCACATATTTTGTGAACACCTTCCATGTGATAGTTGTTACACTAGCACCCACAAGCCTCAATATTTGTTTCCTTGTGGGGAAAATGTAAAGGATGGGTGTCTGAGGTACACCATGGCTTTAAGACTGCCTGCTGGGTCTCTTCTCCATCACTGGGACAAAGGTGAATTCCAAAGCCTCTCTAGGGCAAGTTTCCATCTGTGTTTTTCTCTTCCTAGCTTTTATTTATTTATTTTTGAGATGGTGTCTCGCTTTGTCACCCAGGCTGGAGTGCAGTGGCATGATCTTGGCTCACTACAACTTCCCCCTCCCGGATTCAAGCAATTCTCATACCTCAGCCTCCCAAGTGGCTGGGTGGCATGCGCCACCATGCCCTGCTAATTTTTGTATTTTTTAGTAGAGAAGGGGTTTCACTATGTTGTCCAGCCTGGTCTCGAACCCCTGACCTCAAGTGATCCGCCCACCTTAGCCTCCCAAAATACTGGGATTACAGGCGTAAGTCACAGCACCTGGCCACTAGCTTTCATTTGTTGCTTTATTTCTGTGATTCTAGCAAGTCTTTTAAATTAGTTATAAAATTATGGCATCACTTTATACAAGAAAAGTCCACCACATTTCATTTTGATGGCCAACAGATGATAAACAAATACTCATGAATCTGTTAACACTCTCTCTGTAATGCCCCATAGGCCCCTCTCCTGACTCTGTATGAGCTGTGGGGTCCCAGAGATCATTAAAGGAATACAAAGTGTTCACGTTATTAGCATGAGTTACCATTTATATAACATGTGACATATGCAAAGTATTCTCTGATGATTTTTTACAACTTCCTGGTCTGAAGCATGGACATTTTATTTCTTATACAACTACATTGTTAGATTAAAACTGTGCTTTGGGGCAGATTAACACCAAAAACAATAGTTCCATTGCCTACTGGATCATACCAGCCCTAACCAGCCATTATTATAATATCTTCCCTAGGAAGAAAATGTTTATTTGTTTTATTTATTTGTTTGCCTGTGCACTTGGTATCAAAAGCAACATTTTCCAAAGTACATGGCAAAGAAAAACTTACATTGGGATTTTAGTCCCTAAAAGTGTTGCATGGTCAAATAAGTTCAACAGCAAAATAGGCAACTTGTAAACACAATACAATTTTATTTGCAGCATTCCCTAAAATCACTGGTCAATTGAACAAGAAGGAAGGGTCTCATGCATGGTAATCCTGAAGGCAACTGTGGGTGTTTTGTTTCTCCTGATTTCTATAAATCTGTTTGGGGAATGTAGTAGCCATTGCCTTGCACCCGGATGAAACTTTTGGCAATCTTGTGACTTTTCTGACATCTCTTAGACAATGACTCAACATAGAGATTAGGATCTATCCATGGATGTTTCCGATCTTCTGAGCTGGCTGCTGTGGGCAGGAGGCATGTCTTCACACATTGGGAGTGCCTGGAGCTCACTTGCTCTGTTTCTCACAATCTCCCTCTCCTTTCCATCCCTTCCTCCAGCTTGCTTATCCTGACATCTGGCCCCTTCATAGTTGGGGCACAGGGTCAGAGACAGGGGTTAGAAAGGGATGTAGGAAGGTTCTTACTTAATAGGCATTCTCATTAGATGGCTTTGAGATCTCTGGGCCTGGCAGGAGTTAAGAGCTGCCCTTTTTTGGTCATGTGTACTTTCATGGGACTTTAGAGGGTCCCCTGCTAGGTCTGCCAGCTGCCTCTCCCTTGTCTTCATGTCCCTCCTTCAGCGGACTAGGACTGAGTCTGCTCCCCTCAGCTGCAGCCGCTGATCCACTCACTGACGTCCTTGTTCTGAGGGCCGTCTCCACCGCCGGCTGCCCTTTGATGCCGGAGCCCTTTTGTAAAGGACCCTGCAGGAGAAAGAGTGGTTACAGGTGGAGTGGGCACGGTACGGTGACACCAACAAGAGAGGTGACGTGACCGGACACTGGCCAGGCAGAGAGCTATCACCACGCCTAAGCCGAAGGGAACAAGCAAAGGGAAGCCCACAGGAGTTGTCCACCTAACAGGAGGGGGCCTTCACTAGCGCAGTGTCTCTCCAACCCGCAACCCAGCAGGGGAACAGCCCAGGGAATGAATACCCCAAGGTCGCTCCTCCGGCTCTCCAATCTCCTCTGATGCCTCTTAGTGGCCAGACCCAGACAGAAAGCAGAAGGCAACCAAGTTGTCTCGAGGTGACCCCCAGAGGTCAATCTCGTCGGGCACAGAGTGCAGAAGGATGGACAGACATTTACCGGGGAAAACGGAGTATGCATTCCTGGCCTCAAGAAGAGGACTTAACGGGGGTTCCAAAGCTTCACAGACTGGCCCCTGCCCACTGATTCAGCTGCTTCTTCGACTGTATTCTCTCTTACTCTGTCCACTCCCACTGTTCCGGCCATCTCTCCATCACCCCAATCGCGTGCCTGTTCCCTCCACCTGGAGTGTTCTTTCTTCCCTCTTCACCTGGTGCAATCTTTTTTCATTTTTTATGGTTCATTTTAAGCATGACTTACTCAGGGAACCTCTCATTACAAACCTGTACTTCTTTTACACTTTGATTTGAGCATTTGGAATTCATTGATTATTTTCAATTACATTCATTTCTCTCTGCTTCTCTGGACACAAGCTCCTTGAGGGCAGGGGCTTTGTTGGCCTCATCCACTCCTTTTTCCTAGAGCCTGCACATGGCAGGAGCTCAAAGAGTTTGCTGTCTAGGCCTCAGTGTCCTCAATTAGAAAAGGATGGACTTTTGATGCAGATGAAGTCAAAGGCCCCTTTGAGCTCTCAAATTCTCTGAAATGGAAATGCTTGTCCCACAGGTGAGACCCTCTTGACTTCTCGGTCAAGAAACTTCTTCCAAGTTTATACATTAGCCAGAGAATACGGTAGGGGGAGAAGGTTAGGAAATCTCAGATTACTTAGGAGAGGCGAAAAATAGCATTACGGTGGACGTATACAGTTTCGCAAGGAAATGAGCAATCTCTTCTTTGATGGAATATGTGAAAGCCAAACTGGAAGGAATAATTAGATTAAATAGTGATGTAAACTGGAAAGGAAGCATTACTTCCTGCACTGTACCAAATGTCTTACAGGTGTCAGTGGGCCCCACCAGCTCAGTAATTAGGGTTTTAACTGTCTCCACTTAACTATGTGCAAGTGATTGAAAACGGGAGTTTCACTGGGACCCCTGGCATCAGAACATTTTGGTGAAGTGAGCTTTGTTCTCAGTTACTCAGGGTAAAATTAAAAAAAAAAAAAAAAAAAAAAAGCCAGGATTCATGGTAAATGGATGGATGTGGTAATGGCTTCTTTTTTAACCCATGCTACCCAAGGCTCTGCTAGTGTGTGCCCTGGAGAACCTTAGACCCCAAAGAGTGCACACCTAAGGTGTGCCCTGAGGGTGCAGCCAGCATACAAAACTCTAATTTGAGAGTCAGCAAAGTTTTGTTGAAACTTGGCTCTTTCCCTAATTAGGTGTGCAGTCTTGGGGAAACCAGACCCTGAAATATCTGATGCACAAAGGGCACATCACGATGCTTCTGATACACCGAAAAGGTACCTGACATACAATGGACACATCATAAAATAATTTTAGAATTTCAGCTTTGGAGCCAGGCAAACCTGCATTCCAGCCCAGGCTTTCACTAATATGGTTTGGCTATGTCACCACTCAAATCTCATCTTGAATTATAGCTCCCATAATTCCCACGTGTCATCAGAGGGACTCAGTAGGATGTAATTGAATCATAAGGGCAGGTCTTTCCCATGCTCTTCTTGTGATAGTGAATAAGTCTTACGAGATTTGATGGTCTTATAAAGGGGAGTTGCCCTGTACCTGCCCTCTTGCCTTCTGCCATGTAAGACATGACTTTGCTCCTCCTTGCCTTCCACCATGATTGTGAGGCCACCCCAGTCATGTGGAACTGTGAGTCAATTAAACCTTTTTCCCTTATAAATTACCCAGTCTGGGGTATGTCTTTATGAGCAGCATGAGAACAGACTAATACAGTCACTGATAATGTGGATGACTTTGGGTAAGTACTCTTCCTCTCTGACCCTCAACTGATATGTATGAAAACTTGGATATTATAATACCCATATCCCAGATCTGCTTGAATAATGAGTTCTCTATAATATGGCAGCAATAACAAAATTACAATAGATGAACAGGTTGGCCCTACCTTATCCAAAAAGTCAGTCTCTTATTTCATTCATTCTTTCATTTATTTAGCAATGTATTGCTATGTATTGAGTGCCTACTATGTGCTTGGCCCAGATTACACAGTAATCCCTGCTGTCAGGAGCCTTGCAGTCAAAGTGAGGTAGCATAGCAGCAGACTTCAAATAAATAGACAATTCTGTGAAGGAAAATTCATAGTCCGGTGAACGCGATGAATGGTGTGTGTTATTTAGATGACAGAGCTCAAGGAAGGCTGCTCTAAGGAAGTGATATTTAAGCTAAGACTTAGAGGATGAGTTGGCATTATCCAGGTGAAATGTGGGCAAAAGAGTACTCCAGATTGTGGGAACAGGATGTGTGAAGGCTCAGAAGTTTGAAGGAGCTTGGAAATGAATGTCAAGATGGCTAGAGTTTTGTTAACAAGGGGAAGAGAGGTGCAAAATGAGACTGGACAAGTGAGCAGAGACCAGCTCACAAGGATTTAATCCCACATGCAGGAGGAAGCCTTTCCTCATACTTCCTTTATGGGGCAGAATCCCTGCCTGCTCCTGTCTCGCTGATTCCCAAAATGACCTAGGAGAGCAGACAGTGCTGGGCTAGATGGCGGAAGATCTGTGTCCTAATCTCAGATTTACCATCTTATCCTCATAAAGTGCCTCGTTAGCTGGTAGCTTCGTGGTTTGACTTCTAAGTTTCCCTCCAGCAAAACAAGGTTCATTTGGGCAAAACTATCCCAAAGACATCATCCAACCTAAAATTCTCACATTCCGAATTTCACATTCTTGCTGACTTCCATGGGCGTCATAAACACTGGGACGGTCACCTCCACTAACAAAGAGAAGGGCTGAGCATCTGCTCTGCTCATTCCTGCCCCACTGCCATCCCTGGAAAGTCTCAGGGGAAGTGCTTAGGAAGGAGGAGGAAACACCAGGGCCTCACAAAGGATGTGCTGTCAGCATGGGAAACAGCTGGCGAGGACAGAATGACAGTATTCAGGGCCCCTGCCAGCCTTTGGGAAAGGAAGAGAAGCGTTCTGCTCCCCAGGAGTGGAGGGGCAATGTGATCCCCTGGGGCGGAGCCTCTCTGAGGACACCTGGAACAAAGCGACCCTTAGATTATCCTCTTGGGCTTGCTGTGTTCTCTGATCAGTTTAGCTTCTGACCTACTAGCCCTCAGATTGGCCAAACCTCTTGTGATTTTGGCTGTGTTGGTACAGGCTAAGTCTGGTGGAAAGTTAAGGTAATTAATCAGATGAATCAAATTTACAAAAAAATTAAGTATACTGAGTGCAGGACTTGAATGCACAGTTTGACTTCCTGCAAGCATTAGCCTTACGAGCTCACTGCTCAGCACTCCACGTCGTAGGCTGGGTGGTCACATTATTCCAGAGGACTCTGCCATGCAGTTAGAATCAGAAAAAAACAAATATCATTCATCCAGCAAGGCTTGAATGAGAGTTACAACGTGCTAAGCCTATGCTAGATCCTAGAGCAGCAAACAAAGACATGATTAGTCTCCATCTCTGAGAATCAGAAGCTTATACCCAGTTAGGCAAATTTTCTTTCTTTTTCATTTTAATTTTTGAGGGTACATAATAGATATATATATATATTTATGGGCTACATGAGATGTTTTGATACAGGCATGCAATACGTAATAATCACATTGTGGAGGATAGGATATCCATCTCCTCAAGCGTTTATCCTTTCTGTTACAAAAGATCCAATTATACTCTTTTCATTATTTTTAAATGTACAATTAAGTTATTATTGACTAGTTACCCTGGTGTGCTATCAAATAGTAGGTCTTATTCATCATTTCTAACTATCTTTTTGTACCCATTAACCATCCCCACCTTTTCCCCACTCACCCCTACTATTCTTCCCAGCCTCTAATAACCATCCTTCTACTCTCTATGTCCACGAGTTCAACTGTTTTGATTTTTTGATCCCACAAAGAAGTGAGAACAGGCAATGTTTCATGTAACATATTTCATGTAACATGAAATATGGCATATTTCATGTAACATAATCATCTCCAGTTCCATCCAGGTAGTAGCAAATGACAAGATCTCATTCTTTTTCATGGCTGAATAGTACTCCATTGTGCATATGTAACACATTCTTTATCCATTTATCTGTTGATGGACACTTAGGTTGCTTCCAAGTCTTGGCTATTGTAAGCAGTGCTACAACAAATATGGGAGTGTAGCTATCTCCTTAATATACTGATTTCCTTTCTTTCAGGTATATACCCAGCAGTGGGATTGCCAGATGGTAAAGTAGGCTCTATTTTTAGTTTTTTGAGGAACCTCCTAACTGTTCTCCATAGTTTTTGTACTAATTTACATTCCCATCAACAGTGTATGAGGGTTCCTTTTTCTCCACATCCTTGCCAGAATTTGTTATTGCCTGTCTTTTGGGTATAAGCCATTTTAACTGGGGTAAGATGATATCTCATTGTAGTTTTGATTTGCATTTCTCTGATAATCAGTGATGTTGGGCACTTTTTCATATGCCTATTTGCTATTTGTATGTCTTATTTTGAGAAATGTCTATTTGAATATTTTGCCTGTTTTTTGATCAGATTATTAGATTTTTTCCTATAGAGTTGTTTGAACTCCTTGTATATTCTGGTTACTAACCCCTTGTCAGATGGGTAGTTTGCAAATATTTTCTTCCATTCTGTGGGCTGTCTCTTCACATTGTTGATTGTTTCCTTTGCTGTGCAGAGGTTTTTTAACTTGATGTCATTCCATTTGTTCATTTTTCCTTTGGTTCCATTTTTCCTGTGCTCAGGGGTATTACTCAAAAATATTTTGCCCAGACTAACGTTCTGGAGATTTTCCCGCAATGTTTTCTTGTAGTAGTTTCATAGTCTGAGGTCTTAGATTTAATTCTGTAATCCTTTTTTTTGTGGGGCGGGGAGGAGAGGGGGATAAGATCTCACTCTGTTGCCCAGGCTGTAGTGCAGTGGCTTGATCTCAGCTCACTGCAGCCTTGATCTCCTGGGCTCAAGCAATCTTCCCATCTCAGCCTCCTGAGTAGCTGGGACTACATGCATGTGACCATCATGCCTAGCTGATTTTGTTTATTTTTTGTAGAGACAAGGTCTCACTGTGTTGCCCAGGCTGGTCTCAAACTCTGGGACTCAAGTGATTCTCCCTCTTCAGCCTCCCAAAGTGTTCGGATTACAGGAGTAAGCCACTGCACCCAGCCTAAATCTTTAATCCATTTTGATTTGATTTTTGTATATGAGAAGAAATTGGGGTCTAGTTTCATTCTCCTGAATATGGATATCAAGTTTTCCCAGCACCATTTATTGAAGAGACTGTCTTTTCCCCAGTGTATGTTCTTGGCACCTTTGCCAAAAATTAGGCAAATTTTTTAAAGTGGCAATCAGGAACTGTTGAACTGTAAAACAGTCAAC
This sequence comes from Theropithecus gelada, assembly GCF_003255815.1. Lineage (NCBI taxonomy): Eukaryota > Metazoa > Chordata > Mammalia > Primates > Cercopithecidae > Theropithecus > Theropithecus gelada. The sequence goes on from NC_037668.1 coordinate 88,695,435, forward strand.
CCACCTACAAGATGACCCCAATTGTTATGGGGTTTAGAGAAACAAGTAGCCAGTGCAGGCTGGGGTTGAAGAGGACAATTTACCAAAGTGAAAGGCCTTAAAGAAAGAGACACTCCAGCACCAAGGAAGAAAGAGGATAACCCCAATTTTTAGTTAAATTAATGAAAGCAAGGAGGTAAGACAGAGTGTAGAGAATTTAAGAGGAATGCAAGGAGCCACTACTAAGAAGTGCTGGAAGTTTACAAACTCAAATTTTTATCTCATTTGGGGGTCCCAGAGAGTAGTAGTGGGAACTAATCCAATATGACTGATGTCCTTGTAAGAAGAAGAAAACACCACATGAAGACAGAGACTCGCTTGGGAAGACAGAGGCGGAGACTGCAGTAATGCAGCTGTGAGCCCAGGAAAGCCAAGCATTGCCAGGAAAGCACCAGAGGTGGCAAGAGTCAAGGAAAGAGTCTCCCCTACAGGTTTCAGAGGGAGCATGACCTTGCCAATACCTTGATTTTGGACTTCTAGTCTCCAGAACTGCGAGATGATAAATTTCTGTTGTTTAAGCCACCCAGTTTGCAGTACTTGTTACAGCAGCCCTAGGAAACCCGTACACACTCACAGGCGTTCATTTAGCCTCAGTAGATGACTGAGGGGGAGTGAAATAACACCATCATCACAGAGATGGTGAGGGGGAGTGAAATAACACCTAGAAAAGTGCTTTACACTCCCCAGAAGGAATTACATTGCCAGACAAAGGAATTGTATTTCCACACCCTGGGAGAACAGTGGGAAGAAAGGAGGTAGCAACTGACAGTGAGAAAGAATGGAGGAAACATTTTCATGTAATCGAGTTATAAGATGATGTTCTTAGGGTGGGCCTTAATCCAATATAACTGGTGTCCTTATAAGAAGAAGAAAACACCCTGTGAAGGCAGACATGCAGCGAGACCACCTTGTGAAGACAGAGGCAGAGACTGGAGTAAGGCAGCTTCGAGCCAAGGAAATCGTTTTACAAGGAACTGTTTTACAGCTCACTAGCTCCTGATTGCCACTTATCAGGTTCATGGGTGAAGGTATAAGTTTTAGAATCAAACAGGCCAAAATTAAACCCTGCTCAGCCTCCCACCACCTGTGTGAATTGGGTTGAGTTATTTCCTCTGTGGGCCATATTTTCAGCTATAAAGTGGAGATAGTAACTGAACTTACCTCATAGAGGCAAGTGACTTTTAAAAGAACTGTGATACACAAAGCCCATAGCACAGAGCCTGGCCCCCAACCTTCCGGGACCCAAGCTTTGCCTCTGGAGACTCCCAAACTCATAGCTCTCTACAACATATCCAAGCCTCAGTCTCAGCAGAAATGCCTTCATTTACTTCCCCTTACCAGAATTCCTCTCATACTCCAGCATCCACTCCTATCCCCTTGACCACTCTAGCCCTTGTGGTGTCCCTGCTCTGAAACCCTATAACACAAAATTGCCTTTCCCACCATAAGACACTAAAAACCAGATTGCCTTTTTTTTTTTTTTTTTTGCTTTTTTTCCTTTTTTTTTTTTCTGGCTTATACACAACAGGAATTTATTTTTCACAGTTCTGGAGGCTGCGAAGTCCAAGGTTAAGGCACCAGCAGGTTTGAGCCCACTTCTGCTTCACAAATGGCACCTCCTTGCTGTGTCTTCACATGGCAGGAGGGGTGAAGTAGCTCTCTGGGATCTCTTTTATAAGGACACTAATCTCATTCATACTCTGCCCTCAGGACCCAATCACCTCCCAATGACCCCACCCCCTAACACCGCCACACTGGTGATTAGATTTCCACATCGAATTTTGGGAGGGACGTAAGCACTCAGACCATAATCTCTTGGCCTCTTTACAGACACCACAGTTTGGCACTAGGGGTGAAAAGATAAGGAAGGAACACTACTTGCGTTTTTTTTCAACATGCCCTGCCTTCTGCCCCAAGCTGTTATCCACATTGAAAGCCAAAGAAAGAGAAAAAAGAAAGGCAACGTATTCCTCAACACTCACGCTAAGCCATAGGCGATACTGGGCACTTTGATTCCTCATCCTTTCATTTCACTGTGTTTCACTCCATCCACATGACACCTCTCTAATGTATGTACCTAACCTCTGTCTCCCCCGACACTTTATGGATCTAGAATAGCCTCCTGGAACATGGTAGGTGCTCAATAAAAGCTGTTATACCATGATAATTATATGTCATGTTATACCATGACAATAATAACCTTCAGTTCTTCATTTGGGCTAGTATGAGAGAAGAGCCAAAGAAAAGAAAGAAGGTTCTATGTGTCTCTGAGACACTGTCTGATGCTGCAGCCAGCAAAAAGGGAAGGTGGTGCTGCTTTTGAAACAGGCTTGGGAGCCCAGAATTTCCACATGAGCCCCTGCCTAGCACACCTTGACCCAAGTGTACTTCCAACACTACCCACCCCTGCCAAGCTAACTGTCAAGAGAATAATCTTATTATTGGTAACCTCTTCCCAACACAGCCTCACCACAGGACAGCCTATTAGGCCGTCGGGCCTTATTAGTGCTTGTGGCAGTGCGGTCGAGTGTAACTGGATCCGGAGCCCTGTGCTAAATGCTCCATCTGGAGCTACTCTCTCTGAACACAGAGGAGGGCTGCACCCTCCTCATCCTTAAAGTCTTCTAAAGAATGGCTCAAGTTTCCCAAACCTGCTCAAAGCCAAGATAGCATCCACCATCTGAGGCGCCTCACTCCTATGCAGACAAACCAAGCAAACAGTGGCAGAGACCTGTTCCTCCTGGTCTTGTTCTTAAGATGGGCACTTTGTGAATAGATTTATGAATTCTCTGTCTTCTGATAAATTCACTTTAAAAGTATCTATTGAACAGAAATGATATGCCCGGCATCGTTGTTGTACTGGGGTTACAGAGGTGAACAGCACAGAAAAACAATCTCTGTCTAGAGCAGCTTATGCTCTCACTGAGGGAGGCAGAGAATAAACGTAATTTTGAGAAAGTCAGTTACAGGCACAGTGTATCCATTGGCTGGGGCTTCCATTAAATTGTACCGTAAATTGGGTGGCTTAGACAACAGAAATATTTTGTCTCACCTGAAAGCTAAAAGCCTGAAATCAAAGTTGGTTCCTTCTGAGGGCTGTGAGGGAAGGATCTGCCCCAGGGCTCTCTCCTTGGCTTGCAGATGGCTGTCTTTTGCTGTGTCTCTTCATGCTGCCTTCCGTCTATGTGGATTTGTGTCCACATTTCCCCTTTTTATAAGGACACCAGTAGGATTGGATTGGGGCCCACCCTAATGACTTCATTTTAACTTGATTACCTCTGTAAAGACCCTATTTCCAAATTAAGTCACATTCTGAGGACCTGGGAGTTAGGAATTCAACACAGGAATTTGGGGAGGACACAGTTCAACCCATCATAATGTTAGAAGGTAAGAGTGCTATGGAAAAAATGGCGCAATAAGAGAAACAGGAGTACCAGGACATGAGGGCTACTAAACAGTGGGTCAAGAAAGAGCATCCAGATGGAAGGAAAAGCCCTAAGTTGGGAGCAGGCCTGAAATGCTCTAGGAAAGCAGGGAGACTAAAGTGGCTGTAGTAGGATGGCCAAAGGGGAGAGTAGCAGGAGTCTTTGAGGTATTATGTTCCCTTTCTGCAGCACACACAGGGCCTGACCATCTTTCACTGCATTGACTCTAGCCCAAGACCCTGTATCCTGGTGCTCTAAGCAGGATTTTTATGAGGCTGCATCTTTCTGTGTTCTGCAGACCAATTTCCTCAGACTTCTTGGGCCGTGAACATCACAGGCCTTCTGCGGCACAGACCAAATTGGCCACAATGGACCAAAGCATTTTAACACTCCCCAACACCAGGCTCTACTTGGCCACTCATTTCCGTATCCTACCACTAATGCAAAAAAGGAGGGAAGAAAGCCTCTAGCAAGCACCAAAGATAATAAATGCTTCTAAAATTGTCTTCTTAGGAAACAGAAACCTGTAAAGGCATTTACTAACTGTACAGTAAAAAGGTGGAAACAGTTACATTCCCAGACATGACCCAGTGATGCATCATTAGAGGAAACAATGTTTGCCTGTGACAGCCATCACCCAACCCCAACGTGACAATGAGAATTTGCTCACTTCTTTTTCCCGAGCAAGTATGGGGACTTGGACCCCAATGCCTAGCTTTGTATCTTAAGAATGACTAACATTGACTGAGGGCCTCCCATGTGCCAGGCATGTTGTAAATATTTGCTCATTTAATCTTCACAGATATTACTGTAGACAGTACTATTCCCATTTTACGTCTGCAGAAACTGAGCCTCAGAGAGGTTATTTTTGCCAAAGATCACACAAGCAAGCTAATGAATGGTGGATCCCTCTTCCCCCTACACATTGCTGCAGCTCAGAAACTCAATTTGCATGCCAAAATTCTCTGTTTGGTACTTTCTGTCATTTACTACTCATCTGAAAACTTTTCTTATATGTTTCCTCACTCTCTGATTAAACCTCTTATCCCACAATAGCCCCAACGTTTAAATATTAACACAGTATCCTACTCAATGCCCATCTCCAGTATTATTCCTTTATGAAGCCTTTACTGATAGCCCCTTTCTCCCAACAAAAGTTGTATTTATTCTCTTTAGACTTTAAAACTCGAGGAAAATAGACATGTATTTTGGAGTCAAATGGACCTGTACTCATATGCCAGCTTTGTGACTTCGGACAAGCTATTTACCTTCCCTGAATCTCATCTTCTCAATAGGTATTGAAATGCCTACCTCATGCAGTTTTCATATGGATTAAAAGAAATAATGTGTGGAAAGTAACTGACCAATAGTAAGTGCTTATTATTAACAAATGTTGGTGCCTTCTCCTATCCTCTTATGACCATCAAAGCATTCTGCCTTATAGAATAATTACTTGTGTCTTGACTTTGAAGGTATGGCCTATGTCCTACTCATTTTTGTTGCCCGCGTAGGAATAACTCATAGTTGGCACTCTATAAATGCTTATGGAATAGGTGTAAGGTGCAAGTTAATCCTTCTTGAAAGGAGGTGGAAGGAAGGAGGGAAGGAAGGAAAGAAGGAAGGAAGGAAAGAAGGAAGGCAGGGAGGAAGGGAGGGAGGAAGGAAGGAAGGAACGAAGGAAGGAAGGAAGGAAGGAAGGAAACAAGGGAGGGAACAGGGGAGGGAGGGAGGAGAGAAAGAGAGAAAGAAAAGAGAGTACGAAGGAAAAAAGAAATGAAACCCTATGAAGGCAGTGGGTGGGAGGAAGAGAAGCCAGTTGCTGGAGACCCACACAGCCAAGGAGGTTGAGAAATCACAAGGCAGGTTCTTGTTTTCAAGACTTGTTCAGAACTGGTCCCATCAAGAGCTATATTTCCTTGTTATCTGCTGCATACATCAAGCTCACAAACACACATACGCTTTCCTTTTTTTTTTTTTTTTTTTTTTTTGAGATGGAGTCTTGCTCTGTCGCCCAGGCTGGAGTGCAGTGGCACCATCTCAGCTCACTGCAACCTCTGCCTTCTAGGTTCAAGCAATTCTCTGCCTCAGCCTCCTGAGTAGCTGGGATCACAGACACTCACCATCATGCCCAGCTAATTTTTGTATTTTTAGTAGAGACGGGGTTTCACCATCTTGGACAGAGTGGTCTCGAACTCCTGATCTCAGGTGATCTGCCCGCCTCACATCCCAAAATGCTGGGATTACAGGTGTGAGCCACCATGCCCGGCCAACACAAATACACTTTTTAACAGCCAACAAGGTGGTAAAAGAAGGGCAGTTTAGCAAAGCACTCCCCCATGTGTTAAAGCCAGGACCACAGTGATGAGTAACTCTGTACATGTCAAGAAGTTTCCTTTTGTTCCCTTACCCTGCCTCACTGTGGAAGCCCTAAATAGGCAGGTAATGGTGCATGACAGGGCAGGGTCAGGTCCCTCTTCCTCTGCCTGGGGAAGGAAAACCTAGTTCCAGGCAGGAGCTGCCAAGCTTTGCTCCCTCTCAATCTGCTGGTAGCAAATGAAGGAGAAGGAATGGAGCCCTCTGCTTTCACTCCGTATAAGTCAATTAGAACATGCTGATTTCTCTAACAGGATTATCTTTGTCCTTCCCCAGAGCCTGTTCCATTAAGGAAGTAATCAATGACCTATCATTCGGAGATGTCTCTGTCACTCACAAGCTGGACTCCTCCTTAACTCAGAAATCATTTAGTAACCTAAACAACCAAATGCAGAGTTAGTAATTCTTATTTTTTTAAAGTCATTTTTATGGCCATTTTGCTTCCACCAAAAAAAAAAAAAAGTGTTGGAATGCTAACTGGAAGACCTCTTTTTTTGTGTGGGCATCGTTGCTATCATTTATTACTAGTCTCAGGTGTGATGCATTTCTAGCAAGACCAGGCAGGAAGGGAGAGGGAGTAAGGACATCATTCATGAGATGAACAAAGAGTGTTTCCCATCCCCCACCCCCTTCTCATCAAAAACTTGAAAATAATGCATAAAGTAAACAATCCATCGATCATGGGGAAATTTTGATCGCATGTAGCAGAATTCAAGGCATATCTGTAAAAGTATCAGTAGAGGATACTAGAAATCCCCAAAACCCACCATAGCCAGAGTGATCATCTTAAACCACTAACAGGATTACTTCATACCCGCTTCAAGCTTCTGAATAGCTTCCCACTGTTGTCAGGACAAAGTCCTAACTCCCTAACAGAGGCAACAAGACCTTGCCGTCTCTGATGCCTGCCTACTTTCCCAGCCTCACCTCAGCTAATTCTCCGATTCCAATTCACTGTGCCATGTGCACCCACTCACTCACACACACATATACAAACTCACACACATGCAAGCACACGTACACATGCAAACACACAAACACACTTTTCCCCTATCCCTACCGAACTTTCGGGTCCCAGATCAGATGTCACTTCTTCCAGGAAGCCCTCCCAAAAACCTTAAACTTAGATTAGATGCCTTTCTCGTGAGCTCCCATAGCACTTTGTACAACTCCTCTTAATCCTTCTACAGTGCTTTGTAATTGCTTGTTTGCCTGCCTCATTCCCCTAACCAAACCACTGGATGAGGACTGCATATAAACTGTCCACCATTGTATCCCCAGGGTCTCAGACAGGGCCTAGCTCAATACTTTTCGATTTAAACTTAATTGAAGAGAGTGAATTTAATATGATGTGGAAAATCTTAGGCAGGCCTGGCATAGAGTAGGTGCACGAGAAATATTTGTCATTTGGAATTGAATTGAATTATAAAGGACAACCTCAGGAATGCAAACCTGAGGTTTAATTGTATTTAAGGAAACTAATCACTGGTTAATAGTATAGAAGATGGTGTTCACCAAAGAAAATGGGTCGTCATAGAACAGGCAAAAAAAAAAAAATTCTGAAGAGAAGAACTGACTGTTTCTGCCTGGCCCTGCAGAAGGGAAAGTCAGTGAATCTGTCAGTGACACTAGCTGGCCACTGGAAACAGGTGCCCTGCTGCAGGCAGGGGACATTCATCAGGCCTCATGCCTCCTCCAAAATGCTGGCCTCCTTTTCTCAGATTCACTGCCCACCAAGCATCTCATAAACCTCCCCTGCAGATTTCCCTACAGGGAGACCATGTGCTGACCGAAGCATTCCTAACCCTTCGGCAGCTCTGTTTCTCATTGAAAGTGAATAAATTGGCCCGGCTCACGCACCAGGCTAGTAGGAATCTGTCCTGAAACCCTGCTCTATTCTGACTTTAAGAACAAATATCATGTTTCTAAATTTACAGAACTGAGAACCAGGCCTTTGGACTCAGCAAAGTACATTGCCTTGTAAGGCCCAGCTTGAGCGATCGCTGTCCCCCACCCCCCCCCCGGAAGATACTCATTTCTTCTAGATACAATGGGAAGCAAACCTAAGACTTGCATAACTCAATGAACACAGGGGCTGAGAAAACCCACTGCCCCCAGATGCTGGCAATGCTGGGGCAATCAATGAAAAAACGACCTTGACTCAGTCAATGGTCATGCAGGCAGAAACTCAGGGCGTTCAACAGGGCCTGGAGCCACTGTCTTTGGGGGTAGGAACCTGGCACCTAAGCCAGAGTACCAGAAGGCTCAAGTTGTAGAGGGTGACGAGTAAGACTTAAGCGGCAGTCTGAGGCAAGGCTCCTTTTGGGGGCAGGAAACTCTGGATAGGGTAAGGAACTTGAGACAATAGTTATCATACTAATACTGTCTTCCATTTACAGAGCACTGACTCTGGTCTAAGCAAGGACCTTACTGTTTTTATAAACATTATCTAATTTAACCTTTCAACAACCCTATGATCCAACTACCACAGCCTTCCAATTTACAATAAGGAAACCACCCTGGCTATGATATATTGTCAATATATTAGCATGAATGAAATGCAGTCATCAACATGTGGGTGTTGTTTACCTATACACACAAAAAATGACAATTTCCTGTGGTTCAACCCCATAGTTCCTGTCTCCATGAGAGCTGGCCAGGAACCCAGATAGAATTAAATATGCTGGTGGGAGGGAACAGAGAAGGCAGAAGTGAAATAGAGGAGGGGTCAATCTGTCACACCGGCTAGGACTTGCAGGAGTGATGGCCGCAGGGTGGACAGGTCCCAAGAGCACTATTGTCAGGCCCCTGCAAGGAACTGTGGGGTTTCTGGCTAGGGAGTCTGAGCCCACAAAGCCAGGTGTTGTTTCCCAGTCACAAGTCTCAAGCAGTCTCAGGCTGAGTTGTCCCTCTTCCCAGCACCCAGAAGCCCAAACAGCCATGCATGTCTGCCTGTCATCCCGTGTAGAGCCTCTTTCTGTGAACAGAAATCAGATCACATGTTGCCTGAAGTCAGATATGACCAGACTCGGTGCACTGTGCAAGATTTCACCAATGATGAAAATAACTTTCTCCTGCTGCATTTAACATCTGGTGTCACAGATTTTTGCTGAGAGCCATAAAATCACTAACTTGAAGAGCAAACCTCATTGTTGAAAAATACATTTATGGGGGTGTAGGGGGGTGGCAGCTGGAGCCTGGCTGTGCTCTGGGCCTGCTCAGTGGATGATGAATTTCATGAGGCCTTGGTAGGAATCTGGGGCAATAGAAAGACAGACCCAGGCTAGCAACTCTGCCACTGACTAGCTGAGGGACCTTGTACTGGTTTCTTCACCTCCCGGAACTTCTAGTTCCTTATCTACTTAAAAAAAAAAAAAAAAAAAAAAAAAACAGGAGGATAAAAATAGCCACGTGCCAGGGTTACTGTGTGGATTCAATGAAATAACATATGTGGCAGTGCCTGGCACAAGAGTAAATGCTAGCATTTTCCTTTCTTTTCCTTTTCCTTTTTTGTTCCCTGACATTTCCTTTCAGACCCAAGTCTGCCTGAATACTGTGGCATTTGTGGAAGATGTGTACATGCAACACTCCTGCAAAGCTTGGCCCAAGTCACAGCTCACTGGGACCCCTGTGCTCTGCCTTAGGGAGAAGTGCTGATGTTTTAGTCTGTCTTTCCCAGTGAAATGGACGGTCTTGGGGGAAAGAGGCTGAGCTGGTTCACCAGTGCCTGGCACACACAGTAGATGCTTAGGCATTTCCTAAACACTGGAGTGATCTGTATGACATCATCAAGAAGTAGCAGGAAGGGGGGAGGTGGCGCACCTATGTGCTCTGCCAACCAGCACCCGGCAAGCTCCTGGTTTGTCTATGTTGTGTTAGGCCTGGAAGTCTAGGAAGTTAGTGACAAGAGGAGGTGAGCCTCAGGGGCCTCTCAGCTTACCTGGCAAGTAGGGACTGGGACCAAGCAACCACGCTTTGTAGCCTTCATCATAGACGAAGGCACCAGGTCGGGTTGCCTGGAGGGCCACTGGCCACATTGAAGACAATGTCTGTCCTACTTGTCATTCCCATGGCTGCCTTCAAAATTCACATTAAATCCAGTTTCCCTCGTGTCTAAATGCTGCCATGGGGTGGCGTGCTGAGGGATCCGCAGGCTGTAATTGACCCTGTTCCTGTTCTTCTCCACAGCATGGCCTTGACCGCTGAACTCGCCCCAATTATTGTAGACCTTTGCCCAGAGCACACTCAGTCTCCCACATCTTTCTCTCAGTCTCTCCCGCTTTCCACCCTTTCTGCACCTCCTGTGGATGTCTGTCTCTGTGTGTGCACTGCCTCTCACCCTCTGTGTCCCGTCCTCTCTCTCTGCCCTTCCCTCTCTCTCTGTTCCCCTGTCCCTCTCTCCATCTCCCTGTGTCCCTGCATGAGCCTGTCTCTCTCTATTCCTCAGCCTCGTCAGTCGGTCTCTGCATCCTTCCCTCCTGCCCCCTCCCAGACTCGCCCTACCTGAGCCACCCCCGCCCTCACCCAGGGGCCTGAGGTCCTGCACCTCCCAACCACTCTCCTCATATTTTTAACTCTCACTTATTATCTCTGCCATCGCCATTTTTTTGGCTGCGGGCCACAGCAAACAGAATGTGAGAAAGCAAAAACTAATGAGCTTCTTCAAGAGAGGATAGGGAGCTTCTGTTATTGCGTTTAGTCCTCGGAGTTTAACTCCTGGCACTTCCGTCACATCTCCAAATGGTAAGTGAAGGTTGTTACTTTTCAATTTGGTTGGGCTGTGTAGCACATTTCATCAATTAAAATGCGCCCTCGGTGCAGAATCACAACAGGGCCGGCAGGAAGGGTGCTAGTGTGCGAGGATCTTTTTTTTTTTTTTTTTTTTTCCCAAAGTTACTTTAGTTCCATGTTCCATGGAGTGGAGAGCTGTTAGGAGGCAGCTGCATGCTGAAAACACCACCGTTGGTGGAACAAATGCAGCACTGTGCATGCAATCCGCTGCTGCGCAGCACCCTCATGGCTGAAGACCCTGCCAGACCTGCTGTGCCTGGCCAGGAGGTGGAGCCCAGGTCTCCGCATTTAGCCCTGAGGCTAAACTGACCTCCCAACCTATAGAGTGAGCTGGGCAGGTCACTCAAGCTGTCTGGGCCCTGTTTCTGTCTTGCCCGTTCCTCTCCTATAGGCTGTAGGAGGAATTCTGTAATGAATGAACAGCATAATAAACTTCACCAACCACCCTGATATTCATTCATGCAACAGATATGTGTAGAACATGTACTGCAGGCCATGTACTATGCTGGCCTCAATTCTTGGAAATGTTAGGTCTAGAAACCCCAATCTTTCCCTCCACCCTTCCCTGCCAAATGAAGGAGGAGGGTGGAATTCATTTTTGTTACCATCAAAGCAAAATCCCTCAGCTTTCTATTTTTTCTACCTATGAAAATTGCTTGAGGGAGAACTAGTGATGCACCTTTTAAAGAATTATTGTTGTTTCCTGATTATAAAAGTCATTCATTTATTATAATAAATGTTTAATGAACATCAAAAGAAAGCACAAAATATAAATCAGTCACAATCCTGCCTCCCAAAGATAACCACTATTTTCAAAGAAACATTACTTTTTACATCAATGGAAACCAACAAGCCTACTAACAGAAGGCTAAGAGCCCAAGAGAAAAGAAATTTAATTATTTAACACAATTATTGAGTACCTATCTCACATGAGGGACTCCTCTGGAGTTACAAAAGTTAGGAAGGTCTTGCCTTTCCAGGGCCTGGGAAACACTGAATTACTCGTCGTTTTTACCCAGATGTCTTCAACCCAGCACTAATATCTCTAAACCAGAAATATAACTTGGGAGTGGGCTCCAGGTCCAATTTCAGTGAGAACGTTTTACCCATTCTAAAGTTTCTTCCTCATTTTTTCTCTTCCCACTATTAGAATTTCTCTCTCACTACAGTTAACCCCTTTTCCACTTTGATTCTTTCCCCAGTGTTTTACTTTCAGAAATGGTGAACACTGAGCAGCCTTGTGCAATGCCAAAGTGATTAGCAGTAACATGTTAGCAGACATGGATGATAGAACAAAGCCGGGTAGAAGATGAGCTGCATCACACTTCTGCAAGGCCCCCGCAGCTGGTGCTTCCTTATAGACCAGGATTTGCTGTTCATAAATGCTCTCAACTGCACAACACGATGCAGAACATCCTAGTTCTGTCCCCAATGTGTGCTGCTCAAAACTCTAGTCCCTTGCAATATTGCAAGAGAGGGAAGGTAGTAGTCAAATATGTTTGGAAAGTGCTTCTAGATACATCCAGTCACAAAGCACATCAACACATCAAAGGATCCAAGAAACCTGGTTAGCACAGTTTAACACAGCAATTCCCACATGTCTGACCATGGATGTTAGAAATGCTCAGGAACATCCTAGGAAAGTCATTTGGGAAAATAAATTAGTTTTTCTTATTGTGTAAGTTATTTATGCTCATGTTATGTTAATATCATAAAGAGAAACATTGACTTCGGTGTTGTTAACAACATCCTTCTCTACTCTTACCACTGCCAAGGTCATAATTATCTCATACAAGGTCATCACTGGTCTGGCCCCTGCCGAGTTCATTAGCCTCACCTCCTACCCATCCAATACCTCAACCTTCCCAAACTGCTTGAAATGCCCCCAAACTCACTGTGTGCTTTTGCTTGCTGTTTCACTGAAATGTTCATCTAACTTATCTATGCAGCCAACTCCTACTAATCTTCTAAGGCTCAAGTTTTCTCCTCTGTGGAGCCACCCCCAAATCACCCCCAGGAGTAGAATACCCCTCCTTGCTCTTCCCTGGGATTTTGCATTGGGTAGTACAGTGAGTGATGCACAGAAGTTTTCAAAGAAAGAGAAGAAAATGAACCAGGATCCAGAGATTAAACAAACCCCAGTTAAAGGGAACACATGAAGAAAATGCTTGAAATAGGGAAAATGTAGGCAGAGAAGCAGCTGGCGTTTCGAAGCATTAGTTGTAAGTGACATCCTGATTTCAACAGCATTGGCAATATCCAGACATGCAGGTGGTCTGGGATGGGGGAAGGGGGTGCAAAGAACCAGTTCCCAGGAAACTGGACTTCAGATACAACAGGAGGTCAGGATAGAATAAACTCTAGGAAAACTAAGCAAACCAGGATGCA
>NC_037668.1:88713450-88780272 GCF_003255815.1 Theropithecus gelada
AAAAAAAAAAAGTGAAGAAAAGCTCCTTCTACTCCACCTTGAGAATGTATCGATTGTGAGCATTCTTGTGGCTGTTAGCCTAGGCCACCCTGTCATGTTGTTTACTATAAAATATATATGTTCTGTTGACACCTAGGCTGAAAATCCCATAAGGGATGCTGGATGTATTCAGTGGGTGGCTGTGACTCCTCTAGGGACCAGAGTGACCCACTGCGTACATTCAGTATCTCCACTTCCTAGCATATTATGTAACTTCTCCTCCACCACTCCCTACATTAAAATTAATCCTTTAGGGTTTAGAAATTCAATGGAATTCAACAATCAGTTGTTGGGGTTATGTCCTACGGGCCCCAGACTGCACCAGGTAGTAGAAAGGACCCTATATTTCCTGTAGGCTCCTTGGTACCAGGCATGGGGCCACCATTCCATTTAATCCTCACTTCAGGCTTGGCAGGTAGAAACTATCACCCCCATTTTACAGGAGAGAAAATTCTAATTTTCAGAAGTTAGAGTAGCCCTCCCAAGGATATGTCACTATTAGTTTGACACATGAGATTCAAAGTCATGTCTGATTCCAAAGGCCACATCCTTTCTATTCACCTATTGACCACAGGATTCTATTTATCTTTTTGACAAAAAAAATTATTTTTATAGAATGAAAATATGTAAATATATACAAATTTGCTATATAATATATAACATATATCTATTATAAAATTAAAATTATTATAAATTATTCCAGAAAGATCCTGTTGAAACGCACATATTATCTTGGGATATGTGCAAAGAGGAAGCAAAGAAGGGAAGACATGCAGTAGTATAAGTAACTTGGCAGAGAGTATGGCACAGAAACTCAAGATGGCTGAGTGTTGATGGGGTAAAGAATTGTGGGAAGGAAAAGGCATTAAATATTCATTAAGCTTCTATGATATGGAAGGGGCTTTTCATATGTTTCCTCATTCAATCCTCATACAACTCCATGAGATTACTATCATGAGAAAACTTAGGCTCAGAGAACTCAGTAAATTGTGTAAGTTCATAAAGGGAGGAAGTAGTAGAGCTTGGATTTGAACCCAGGTCTTTCTGACTGCAGGGGTCCACTCTCCTTCCTTTGTCCCAGCCTACTTCTGAACAGGCCCCATGGGGGCCTTGAGCATAAGTAACATAAAAATAGGAAATGAATGGAGGAGGAGTGTAAAAGTGAAATGAAATCAATGGAGGTACCATGAAGAGATTTTGCTTATTCCCAAGTTAACCTAGGCCCCTGCCCAATATGGTACAAGAAGTCCCTGGTTCTCAGCGCAGCCCTGCCCATAACTGAGTACAGTTCACATAGGAAGTCATAACCTTTCCGGGGCTCAGAAAATTCCTCTTCTAGAAAATTAGTTTTTTGAACAAGGTAGTCTAGGACCCACGTAGCCCTGAGGTCCTTAAAATCTAGAAAAAGTAAGCACAAAATAGAATATTTTCCACTTATTAATTACTGTCCAAGTTCCTTCCTGAAGAGCTAAGCATGTCCAGACTGGATTCGTTGCCCAAAGGATGCTTCTGTCACTGTTTGTCTACCTGGGCCTGGAGGAGGTGATACATATTGATTAAGGCATTGATATGGTGCTAAGGGAAAAATGTATTAGCACACTTATATAATGCCCTAGAGGTGCAGTCTTCCTTGGTTCTCAAGGAAGAATTTTTTATTCAGTCAACAAACATTTACTGAGGCCCCCGCCAACACAGTGCTCCATGCCATGTGTATAGGAGTAAACCAGCAGCCAACATAGGCATTAAACAAATAATTACATAAATAAGTAACAACGGCTGTGTTTTATTTGGGGTCACTTGGGGAGCTGTGGAAAGGCTTAGGCAGGGAAGTCACATTGTCAGATTTGTACAACTCTGGCTCCTACACAAATTAGAGATGCTGAGACAGGAAGCCGTGAGAAAATCCACTGCAACAATCTGGGAGAGACGTGTTGAGGCTCTGAATTAAGCCAGGGTCAGTGGGGATGCTCACAGACCACATTCTTGAGAGATAGAGGAGTGAGCTAGACGGACATGTGATGTTCACAACACTCCCATGGCTGGCGTTGCTGGCAGGAGGGGGTGTATAATACTAATCACCATGCACATGGCTTGCTTCGTTCACCCATCCAGGGAGGCAAGATGCCAAGAGGCACAGGTGTTCCCTGCCATCGAAGGAGGCCTCTGCCTCTCTTGATTGTATAAACAGGCCTCCCGCCTTCCTGCCTCCTCAGCATCCAGCATCACCCCAGGGAGCCCTGGCCTCCCATTCAGGGTGCTCTCAGCAGGGAGGCACGAGGTCTGGCAGGATCTGAAAAAGGGTGACGCCTCCTCATGGGCATCCTGGAAGGGTTGTGAGTCCATCCTGTGGGCCCAGCATCGTGTGATCTCCACACTCACTGCCATCTGTTTCCTATCGAGGCTGAACACAAGCTCGTGCGTGCGGTCACAATCACACAGAAAAATCACTTGGCCAACAAATATGGAAATGTCAGCTTCATTCTCTCTCTCTCTCTCTCTCACACACACACACACACACACACAGGACTTAAAAAATAGACATTGAAAATGTTGACCCTTTCTAAGATGCCCTCCCCCAACCCCAAGGAAAATATAATGGCATCAAATTCCCCTTGCAGTCCATACTTTATTTAACGGTTGGGTGGGGGAACCTCAACGCACATGTACAAGGGCCAAACCAAAATAGGAAATATGAGCAAAGTGGTTGCATCCTTTTGCAATCAACTATTATAAAAGCTGGCCATCTCCTGTTCTACAAGAAGACATGGGGTTTCCAACCAGCCCAGTTTTATTTTACATAATTGTAACCATCTCAGCATGTCAATTAAGATAGAATGTTACCTTTGGGATGGGATCAATTAGGGCCCTGAAGATTGAATTTGGAATCATGATTAGCCTGTTTTACATTTTGTCTTCATTTTCTAAAATATACAATTGTCTGATTCAGCCCAATTTTTAAAAACATATTGTAAACTTATTTATTTTTTTAAGCCAAAACAGACGTGGGAGGCCAGTTAGTAACAGGAACCATAGCAAAATGGAGGATGAGGAGGTGGGGGTTGCTATTTGATTAGAGTCGAATCTTAAATTTCCACAGCAAGAAAATATTGAATGTAGTGTAATGGTTGCTGGATTTTCTTAAGAACTGAAATCATTACACCCTGGCTGTGATCCAGGTTCTTCCCTTTTTTAGGTTACAATTTGAAACGGTGCAGAACATGCTATAGTGTTGTAGTCATTTATGTAATGTCATTGAATCGAGCTTCTGGAAATAGACAAAGGACTTTGTGTCCCGAAATGTTCTTCTGGCGGAAAATTGATAGCAACATGAGATATGCTATTACTAGATTTGGTTCTGCCTCCAAATTTGTGCTGACTAAAGTAATTGAGAGAAAGACAGAGAGGGAGAGAGAAAGAGAGAGGGAGGGAGAGAGAATGGGAAAGTGAACTTACAACTGTGTAGGGACGCTAAATACTTAAAACAAATGCTGCATGGAGGGAAAGCACACATTTCCTAGCAGCAATGTGCAAGTTTTTCAGGATCACTAAAATAATGTGAGCCTCTTTGCTTGCTTTTCTGAACTTGTTGTTTCCCAATTGGAGACAATGAACATGCAAATACATGACATGAACCCACTCCCCCCTCCGCCCGGGTAATTCTCCCAAGCCCTCCCCTCCCATTCCAGCCCTCCAAAGTGTTTTGCCTTCATTGAAACCCCTTGTCTGGAGCTTTTGCCAGATTCGTCAGAATGACAGACGAGTCCAGCTTCACCAACCAAAGATGCAGTCTGAATGCAAATCAAACCCAGGGCTGGACACTCTAGAGAGGACACATGGTGTTAGGCACAAGCCCATGCCCTGCCCATTTTTGCCCCCCTGCCACCTCCGCCCAGTGCCCTTCTGAGGTTTGTCATCTTCATTGCAACAGTCCCTTTCAGAAAGAAAAGTTAGAGCTGTTTGTGCATGAAGTGAAAGATATGTCAATAAGCCCCCTTTCCACATAAATAGCACATCAAAATATTACCAAATAATGCTGTTGACTTTGCCAACAGGCATAGGACTCCATCTGGAGAGAATATCTTCCAACTGAGAGGCATCCTAAGTGCCCTTTCCTAGGCAACAGGCAAGGTGACCATTCTGTGGCTAAATCCTGTCCTGTCTATGTGCAAGGGCAATCCTGCTCCTCTTCCCTTGTGCCCACACCACCTGCACTGGATCCTGGAGTTGTCTGCTCCCATCCAAAATGAACCCATTGGTCCTCTTTCCTTTGTGATTGCAACAGCACTGTCCACTTCTGACCACACTCACTATATCCAAGTATCTCCAGAGATGTCCAAAATAGCCAATACTAGATTCTAACCAGGGACAGAGCTGGCCGGCTTCACCAATACTCTCCATTCATCTGCTCCTATCAACACAGAGACAACAGAAAAGCTTGCTGTTGGGTCAGCTCTGCATGGTGTCAAAAGTGACACCTTCTGAACAAAGGCTTCCCTGCTTCCGCTAGCACATGGGTCTCTCCCGTCTGCGAACTCCGATGTAATTAGAGTCTGAGCCACATAGATAGGCTTTTTATTGTTCTCCTCAGTTATTCAAGAAATTCTTGCTGAGCATTTATTATATGCAAAGAACAGGAAGGCAACAAAGGTGAACCAAATATCCGTAGAGGTCCCCCGGCTCTTCCTAATCCGTATGAATCCCCACTTATTCCACTGACATTTTAAGATTTCTAAGGATTCGTGGAGGAACTTGTGTTCTTACGGTCATCCAGGTCTACAAGGTCCTTTCTAAGTGCCATCTCTGCCTCGGCCCATGTCCACCTGTCCATGAGAGAGGTCATCTCTATCTATATAAAAGCTCTTGCAAAGTACTTGTGCGTTCAGTAGATTTTTGATAGATGTCACTGCGATATGGAGAGACGAGGAGGGAGTAATGACGCAGCAACACAACATCATGTTAAGCACTAAATGTAAAAGGTGGCACCATCTTAAAAGCAGAAGATTGCAGGTGACATTTCACTCAGACCACCCTTTGCTCACATCCTTCCTTCCCACCAGCTCAGCCTCACCCCACATAATTCTCTACCCCTTTGTACTCTTCTCTTCTCTCCCCTCTCAAGAGAGAGAAAAAAAAAATCTCATATTTTCAGATGCAACTGTTTAAACCATTCTCTTTTCTGGAAGGGAAGAGGGAGAGGAGTGATGATGATCTCTGAAGGTTAGGTTTACAACACTCATACCCTCAGATCTCAGATACCTTTAGTGAGTCATCAAGGGTTTTTTCCCTCAAAGACAATTTCCTCCCCTTACACACACACACACACACAATATTGTTAGTGCCAACTGTTAAAGTAACAAATAATTTTGCCTTATTACACACAAAGTGGTACGATGCCATTCCATTCAGTATTCCCTGCCATTTTCTGATCATCTTCTATGTCCTAGGAAATGACCTAAGCCCTCCAAGCATGCAAATTCACTTAATCCTTGCCACAATTTACTGTGGTGAAGAAACCGAAGATGGGAGCAGTTACATTGTCCAGGGCCACCCAGAGCATTCTGATCCTAAAACTATTATCTTAAGCAATAAATTACTCTGCCTCCCACAATTCAGAAGGCTGAATTATCTGCAAGGTACAATGAGAGGTATAAAGAGCAAAAGGCAGGGGCCCAGCACCAGGTGACTTAACATACTAAGCCACTGGAAACAAGGAATTATGACTTCAGAGAAAGACCTGAGTTTGAGTCCCAGCTGTGCTAGGGATTTGTTGCATGACATTAAGTAAGTCACTCCACTGCTCTGAGCCTCAGGTTCCGCATATATAAAATGAAAATGCTGACAGTGCATACCCCATTAGGTTATCTTGGGGACTCAAGGAGATAAGGCATGGGAAGCACACAATGCAGTGCTTGGCATGTGATGAGCCCTGAATAAATGTTACCTTTCATTAGTGTATTGAACATGATTTTACAGCTTACCTTGTGGATTTAGCATTTTATGATGCTTCTTTCTGCTGCTGAATACACCTTCTAAAAATCATTGAGATAGTTAATGTCTTGCTTCATTTATCTATTGGAGAATAATATTGTTTGTCCTATCAATGTGTATAAAGTCATCCTACATTATTACTAAATCTTTGTTTATATTTGCTGCAAGTGTTTCCCCAGATGTTTGTCTGCCCTTTAATTTTGTTTAACGTACTTTCTGACATGCAGTTAATTTTTATGAAGTCGAACCTAGCTAAATTTTACTTTGTGATTCCTTCCATTAATGTTAAGGATTTTAAAAATTCCTTTCTACACAGAAATTAGAGAGACATTCATCAACATTTTTTTCTAAGATAAAGACACATTTTAAAATGCAAAGTGATTCACAAAGTAAATAGATTCTGAAATGTGATGTTGGTGGTTTCTTCTATTCATGAGCAGCCTCCGTATCTCATGACTTGTAGTACGTTGTAAAAGTGTTAATCATGATTATCACATAATCCTGTTTGGGGGATTAAATAAGAATGAGATTTAAGTCACTCATCCTGAGAGTTCTTTCATGAGTTAGCCCACTGTCCCCTTCTCAAGTAGAGAGATTTCTAGAATCTAAGAAGTCACACAGATCTCTAAGAATGCATTCATTAATGTCGAAGATCAGCTTAGAATGGCCCTGGCCCTCAAGGGGCTCTCTTTGTTTTCCCCATAATTTCTATGATACGGAGAAAAGACTTTGGTATGAGACTGATCCAGGTTAGGAGTTCAGCCCCACCCTTGATGGTATGATTCCCTAAATTCATACGTGAGAAATCCCCTGAGGCTCTGTTTTCTCATTTAGAAAATGGAAGAAAATAACAGACCCGACTTCAAACATAGATCTACTGTGAAGATTAAGGTAATGCATGTAAATCTCTCAACACACCTGACGAATAACAAATGACCAACAAGTACTAGCTTGTTTTCCATTTTCTCCACCAGAAGATGACCATGGTTGTCCCTAAAGGCCCTGATGCCCAGCATAGACTCCGGAGTAAAACCCCTCTTACTATAGCAGGAGGTGTCAACTTCAGGCTAATTCTAGCCTAATGAGACTGATATGGTAGTGACTGGGAGATAGTGGGTCCAAAGTACAGTGTATTCATTTCCCAGGAATGCTGTAACAAATTACCACAGACCAGAGGGCTTCAAAAACAAAATTTTATTCACTCACAATGTGGGAGGCCAAAAGTCTGAAATCAAGGTGTGGGCAGGTTTGGTCTTTCTGGAGGGTCTGAAGGAGAAACAGTCCTATGCCTCTCTCCTGGCTTCCGGTGGCTGCGGGTAGTCCTTGGTGCTCTCCAACTGGTATCACCTGTCTTGGCTTCCATCTTCACACCACCTTCTCCTCTGTGTGTATCTTCTCTTCCTATGAGGACACTTGTCATTGGATTTAGGGCCCACCCAGATATTCCAGGATGATCTCATCTCAAGATCCTTAACTAAATTACACCACAAAGGTCCCTGCTGAAAATCGAGTCATACTTGTTACAGTGGAGGGTATGCAGGTTCTTGGCATCTTGAACAAAGAATTGGACAAACAAAGCAAAGAGAGAATGATGCAACAAATGCAGAGATTTATTGAAAATGAAAATATGCTCCACAGGGTGGGAGAAGGCCCAAGCATAGGGACTCAAGAGCCCCGTTACAGAATTTTCTGGGGTTTAAATACCCTCTAGAGGTTTCCACTGGTTTACTTGGTGTACGCCCTATGTAAATGAAGAGGATGAAGTAAAGTCACAAAGTCATCTACTCAGTGTATGCTCTATGTAAACAGAGAGGATATTTCTTGTCATAGCTGAAGTGTTTCCATCTGATTTAGTTCTAGGAAGTCAGCATGAATCGGTCTTATGTTCCCAGCCTCCAGACCCTATTCTCCCACCTCACATTCACAGATTCAAGGTGAATACATTCTCAGGTTCCAAGTGGACACATATTTTGTTGGGGGGAGGGGGGGATGGAGGGAGTGCAGGGGGTCGGCACAGGGGCAGCCATTCAACCCACCATACATAGTTCCCTACCTTGAAGTGAAAGAGACCAGATACAGAGAGGTAATGATAATCAGCAGTACCCTGGGCAATATTTTTGAAGAGTAAAGTGATCATTATCTGGGTTACAGTATTTTTATCATCTCCTTTAAACATCTAAATCAATAGAAAATGCAGATATTGAAATTTGTGAAACCCAGAGGGGTAAAAGTGATTGCCTGTGTACTATATATATCAAAAGATCAAAAAGTTCATCTTTGGAGGAATTCATGGTCACCTGCTGAAAATCCCAAAGATAAACAAGTCAGGAAATCCTCCCAGCTTGTTGTGAAAAGGCATTCCCAGCTCAACAAGGATTTCTTGATTCTTTCTGCTGCTGACATTTCTACTGATTGGGAAAGAAGATCCCAGGAGGGAAAGCATCAAGGTGATCTGAATAATATTCTTGAAAATGCCAATGCTTTGTAAACACTAAAGATAAAACATGCCGACTATAGAGAGGAACAAGAGGTATCTTTTGTCTAATGAAAGAAATCGTTTATGTTGTGCGCACCACATTTACATTTCTTTACATCCTCTTTCATGGAGAGTGTTTTGTAAATTAGTTAAGGTAGTTATAACTGTGGTTCCTCAATTTCAAGACCCATTTTCCCTTTTCCAGGTCAACTTCACACGAACTAACTTTAAGGGATTCCTCTTTAAGGGAATTTTGTAATACTCAGAAAAATGTGACTTTTCTTTTTTTTTTGAGACGGAGTCTCGCTCTGTCACCCAGGCTGGAGTGCAGTGGCCGGATCTCAGCTCACTGCAAGCTCCGCCTCCCGGGTTCACGCCATTCTCCGGCCTCAGCCTCCCGAGTAGCTGGGACTACAGGCGCCCGCCACCTCGCCCGGTGAAAAATGTGACTTTTATGAAAGTGTTAGAGGAGAAATGCAATGGCTTAAAATCAGCTGTGTTATTTGAGAACATAAAGAGAATTTCAAGTCCAAACAAAAAAACAGACTAATTATTGGTTCATATAAATCACTGAGCATGTAGATAATGAATAAACAGTTACATGTGTTTACATAATTTTGTATGAACAAATCTTGGAATCTATCCATTCTTTTCAGCAAGTTTTACTGAGTGCCTGTTGGACCAGGGATGATGCTACTCTTTTGCTATTTAGGAGGTGCAGTGGGAGAGTCAAACAAATGCCCAGTGTTATCAGTCCTCGGCTGCCCAACCTCTTCTAGACCTTCTATAGTGATGGGTATTCACTACCCTTCTAGAGCAGCTAGAATCTTCACTACCCTTCTAGAGCACCTAGAATCTACAGGAAACAAGTAGAAAGTTGGCAAAAATGCAGATTCCTGGAGCCACTCTGGAAATTCTGATTCAGCTAGTGTGCTGTGGGACCCAGGAACCTGTCATATTAACATGCACCTTGGGTGACTCTGGTGCAATTGTTTCCCAGGTGGTTCAGACACTGCTATTTTGAAAAATACTTGTCCAGTGGAGAGAGAACGTGTCAATCATGCTGTCAGACCTGATTGGTGAACTAGAGGCATGCACAGTACTGAGCCTCCTGGTGGTGAGTCAGAGGGCAGGAATGGGTGCCTCAGACAGTCTCCCTGGAATTACCATCCACCATCACCAAGAAAAAGTCACAATTTTGCAGCCACACAGAAAAAGTCATAGTTCACTCTCTCATTAACTGCTTATTGAGCACCAGTTATGTGCCATACGCTGTTCTTGGTGCAGAGGCTAAGCAAAGAATGAAACAGTCAAAAACCTCATCCTTCTTGGAGCTTACATGCAAGAGGGGGAATAACTCTCAACTGTGCTCCATTAGTTTCACTCATGCATGCATGCATGCATTCATCTGTTTCACAAGCATGGATTAGACCAGGCATGGTGGGGGTGGGGGGTGCCGTAGTTCAGAAATAAACCCCACAGTCCCTACCTTCTAAGGAACCTACAGTCAAGGGGGAGAGACAAACTAGTAAAACCTTAAGAGGCAGTTTATCAAGTGCAAAGGTAGAAGAATCTGGAGGTGTCATGAGAACTCAAAAACAGCCAATCAAGGAAGGCTTCCCAGAAAAAGTGATAGTATACCTAAGCCTTGAAGGACAAGCAGGAGGTAACAGCAGCCACAGGCACATCAACATGAGAGGAGGACATTGAATGGAGCTCAGCATAATTGGAGCAAGGGTGAGAAGTAGAGAAAACTGGTCCAGGAAGCTGCAGAGGCAAGTGGGGACTTTGACTATAGAGACTAGATTGTATCCTGACCTCCATGGGGAGCCACAGAAAGGTGTCAAGCAAAATGGAGTATCCTACTCTGATGTGTGTTTTAGAAAGATATTTCTGAGTTCAGTGAAAGGAATGAATTAAGAGAGCAGAGAGTAGAGTCAGGCAATGAGAAGGACTTACTACAATAGAACGGGCCCAACTGGGGCCCGAATACACTAAGGCACTGTATATGCAGATGAAGAGGAAGGGACAGAGCTGAGAGATATTTAAGAAGCGGAACTGAGAACACTTGATGAGCCATTAGGTGCCAGGAGTATGAAGGGGAATGACAGTCCCTAAAATAGTTGGATGACAATTATGTTCCCAAAATTTCTCATTAGCTTTCCCTTAGGATTCCCTTAGTTTTCCATTTGTACATCCTCCTGGTTCCTCCCAATCTTACTGCTGCTCACCATAAGTGAACTGAATTAATGGAGAGCTTGGCCGTGGTCTCTGTGGAACAACTTACTCAAGGTGAATCCACATACTTAAATACCCCAGTCAAATTTAAATTATCTTCAGGGGGTCAAATCAACTAATAAAAAAAGGAATTTAGTCATCATCTAAGGCAGAAAATCCCGAAGAATTGGAAATTCTCTTTGCTGAGTAACTGAATCTAGAGTTCATACAAAGCAAATTGCCCTCTATGGCATTCAGAAAATAAGGGCAGACCTGCAAATCCAGAAGAGTGGTTACCTCATGGGGGCTGAGGGGAATGAGGGCAGAGGAAATGCAATTAAAGAAATGTAGAAATCTTCCATAATAATTATGGGGTTTTATTCTTTTGCTGGTGGTGCAACATAAATGTTCAGTTTATTTTATTTTATTTTATTTGAGACAGAGTTTTGCTTTTGTTGCCCAGGCTGGAGTGCAATGGCACGACCTCAGCTCATTGCAACCTCCACCTCCTGGGTTCAAGCAATTCTCCTGCCTCAGCCTCCAGAGTAGCTGGGATTACTGGCGTGCACCACCACACCCAGCTAATTTTGTATTTTTAGTAGATACAGGGTTTTTCCATGCTGGTCAGGCTGGTCTCAAACTCCCAACCTCAGGTGATCCACCTGCCTCAGCCCTCCAAAGTGCTGGGATTACAGGGGTGAGCCACGGCAGCTGGTCAAATGTTCACCATTTTATACACTGTGTGATGGGCCTAAAACGTTTCAGACATGCCTGAGATCCCTTTAGGGCTCTGCTCACTAACTGTGATCTGGAGAAAAGGTTCCAGGAGACCCTTTAGCAAGTGACAGCTGTTTCTTCTTCACCTGGGTACTGGCAGATTCTTGTATATCTGAAGGGATCTTATGCATGGAGAGTAATGTCTATTGCTAGTTGTATTCTGATTGCTTCTTGATAGACTAAACACATGAATCTAGTAAACAAAACTTTGAAAATCAAAGGAAAACGCTGAAAGAAAGACAACAGAGATAAATTTAAGCCAGTGATTTTTATATCACATAACTCAAAGCCCTAGACACTCTCTAGAGACAGACTGTCGAGTGACCCAGGCTGTGCCTCCTACCCTGGTTTCCCGCCAGTGTTTCCGCCTGACTATATACTGTGCTGGCTCACCACACAGTAGATTACTATTAATGATGAGTTCTATAGTTTAAAGAAATTTCATAAATAATGGATTTTGAAAATTAGAAATTTTAATTTCCTCCATTTTTCCTTCACAGCCAGAATTTAGGCATGGCTAGTTTACTGTATACATGCCCACACACATGCATAACGTATACATACAACGTATACATATGTACCTATATATACATAATGTAAACATACACACACAGTATGGTTAATGACCAAATGGGTCCAACAGAAAAGAGCAATATAAAATTCCTGAACAAAAGGCTAGGCATGGTGGCTCATGCCTATAATCCTAGCAATTTGGGAGGTCGAGGCGGGCAGATCACTTGAGGTCAGGAATTCAAATCCAGCCTGGGCAAAATGGCAAAACCCCATCTCTACTAAAAATACAAAAATTAGCTAGGCATGGTAGTGGGAGCCTGTAATTCCAGCTACTCAGGAGGCTGAGGCAGGAGAATCACCTGAACCCGGGAAGCAGAGGTTGCAGTGAGCCCAGATAGCACCACTGTACTCTAGCCTAGGCAACAGAGTAAGACTCCTTCTCTAAAATAAAATAAAATAACTAAACAAAGATCCCATTTTTCCCTTGGTTTGTTAAAGGAAATAAGCTATTTTTTATGTATTGACTTCTCCATAAAGCCTTCTGTGATCATTTTATGCACACTAAGCTCTCACTGAGGGCTGGTACTGGTACCTCTTGTGTGAGCTTATAGCTTTCACTCTACTAAGCCCACAATTAACACTCTGGTACTTGTCAAGTGAGCAGATGAATGAATGAAAGATTAAAGTACAAAATAGTAACAAATAGATGAATGGTTGAACAATTTGTCTGATCAATTTATTCACACATGAATTATGTTCTGCCCTCATTAAAATTATGGGTCATCCACAATATGAACACATATATAAATTTCTGCAGGTGTTAATTTCACAGCCAGAATCCATACCTGACAACATTTTCATGTGTGAACACTTAGAATGAAGGCAAAATATCTTTCTTAAACTAACATGACTACCCTTGACAGCAGCAGTATAAACAGACTCTTGTCAGAGATTTGTTGATTATCTTTTTGCAACTAACATCCACTTTGTAGATCTGCATTACCATGAAAAGGCTTTCTGTTGGGAAACATGTTGGGAACCTCCCATGCATAAGTCTGCCAGAATGCAAGCAAAGACTACCTTATTGCCTACTTTTTGATGACTTTTCTTTCACGAACAAACCCAAAGGGCAACAAGTTGATCACAATAGTTTCCTCACTCAACAGAAAGAAATGAAGACTTAATGTTAAAATCCAATTCAATTACCATTGGTTGGGCATCTACTAGCAAAAGGACTGGGATAGACGGAGCAGTGAAGTGCAAAGATATCCACAAGAAGTTGTCAATCTAGGTAGAGTTGCAGGCATTTCATTCTTTGTTTATTTACTTAACTAGTATTTATTTAACATATGCTATGAGCCAAGCACTTTTGCTGGGCCCTGGTGATAGACATAAACATACAGGCATGGTCCATTCCCAAAGTGAGTTTGCAGTGCTATAGGTAAGGCGAATATTAAATAATGGGTGTATGAACAAATATAAATTATGAACACAGTTCAATGTTTTATAGAGAAATGATGAAATTCTACGAAAGAGAATAATAGGGGATAATGTTCTTTAAAGGGAGGGTTCAGATGTGACATTTACAAGAAAGTATCCTTTGTGCTGCCTCCTACCTGTGACCCTTGTATTTTATATTATAGTGTGAGTAATAAGGGCTGGTATAAGATGCAGGAAGTTCTGTGGGCATATAGGTTAAAAAGACATTTAGCTCCAGCTAAGGGATTATTATGGAAAAGACACTTTTTTGAGGGAAGTGTCTTTCTTCACATCTTCCCTGAAGATGGACAGAGATTTCACATGTGAATAAAACTGCATGAACAAAGGAAGAGAGGAAGGAAAGCAAAGTGTGTCTAGGAAACAGCAAGTAGTTGAGTATAGCTAAAGAACAAGGTATGATTGATAGGGATCAGATTATGAAGGTCCTAGAATGCCAGGCCAAGGATTGTAAACATTACCCTATAGGCACTAGGGAGTCATGAATAGCTTATGAGCAGACTAGTGGGATGCTCATACCTGTGCTTTAGAAACCCAGCATGGCACATGAGTGGAGAGTGATGTACAAAGGATACACTAAAGGTGGCTAGAATAACGAGATCCAGATGAGATTTTTTAAAACAAGCAAAACGTCCATGGTTCACCTAAGAATAATGAAGGCTTGAAATGGGACAGTGGGTGCAAAAATGGAAGGACATGACAAATGGCAAATGCTGACTAGGTGATCTGCCTGGCTAGACATAGGCCAGTCCTGATGGGCCTTAATAAGTGAGAAGGTTGTGTCAGTTGTGACACTGAAATCTTGAATTTTAGAAACTGGAAAGCTGGTGGTGTCACGTCTATGAAATAGATGCTTTGTTTGATTTGGGATATGTTGAATTTGGAAGTTTGCAGAGCCTTCTGTCTTGCAGGATTTAGAAGTTCAGATCCATAGCACCCAAGCTAGAATGACCAAGCCAGAGGCGAGTGACTTGATTCACTGAGGCAGCTACAATCCAGACCTTGAGTCCCAGGACTCTGCATCTGTTTTGTTTAGCCAGGGGATTATTATAAAATATTTACTGTACTCAAGCCTGGGCCTCCCCTGAGAATTGGGATCACAGCGCCTAACCTAATATTCTCTAAGATTATTACTGCTAATAATTCCTTATTGGGGAAATCAAATAGTTACGACTTTTCACTGTTGTTGGAAAAGCTTGAGGGGTGAGTCATGTATTACCCATAGAGGAACTCT
The DNA here is from genome assembly GCF_003255815.1 of Theropithecus gelada. Classification (NCBI taxonomy): domain Eukaryota; kingdom Metazoa; phylum Chordata; class Mammalia; order Primates; family Cercopithecidae; genus Theropithecus; species Theropithecus gelada. The sequence goes on from NC_037668.1 coordinate 88,728,192, forward strand.
GTACACACTAGGCACATAGTAAAATTAGGTTCAAATAAAATGCTATGGAAGAGTGTTTCATTTCAGAAAGGCTTACAGTCATCCCCTTACTGGAAATGAGTGTTAGAAGGCACTAAAAGGCTGTGTGCCCTCTGCAGTATTTAATATAAGGGCTCCATTTTTCTTTTAATCTACATGACATTGATACTAAAATTTGTAAGCAGTAAAAGCAGTTGCAGGAGACTTTTTCAGTTATGGTACTGTATCATTTATGAAACACATTTGCCAATATTGCTCTTCTGATCCTCACGACAACTCAGCAGAGTTTGTGTTGCTGCCCCTCCTTTCCTTCAAGGAAACTGAGGCTCAGAGAGGTCACAGGTGGTGTGCAGGGTCACCTAAGTAGAAAGCATCAGAGTCAAGGTTGAGTCCAGAGCCTTATCACTGTAAACTGTATATTCATGTAGCACTTTGTAGTTAACAATGCACTTTCATGATAACCTACTAAATCTTCCCAAGGACCCAGTTTGGTAGTCACTGTTGATACCCTTTACAGCAGAGGGACCTGAGAAGCTGAACGACTTGGCAATAGTCACAAGAGAGTGGGGGAGCTGAGACTCCTAGCCTGGGCACTCTCTCTCCAGTCCCCACCTTGTGTGGGCCTCCTTCCAAGACCCCAGAGGGTAGGATCCACTGATTATCATTACTCTCAGACAACCAGGACTCTCATCTGTTGCATACTACAGGACCAAAAAAGCTCCCATGAGTTCTTCCTTCTTCACACACCTTAACCCAATATATACCGCTGAGGAAGACATCTTTAAAAATGCAGGACAATCCCTTGAACCCAGGAGGGGGAGGTCGCAGTGAGCTGAGATAACGCCACTGCTCTCCAGCCTGGGAGACAGGGTGAGACTGCGTCTCAAAAAAAAAAAAAGAAAAGAAAAGAAAAGAAAGAAAGAAAGAAAAATGCTGACCCTTCCTTGAAGTTTTTCAAAGATTCCAGATTCAAATGCCCAAGATTGAACTTCATCAATACATACCTATACATACCACCACCAATATCATCCCATTCATGGAGTTTACCAAGGGGAAAAAAGCTCTTTGAATGCCAAAGGCCAGTCCTCCCTGCCAGTTGATAATGGCACCTATGTTGTCAGTTCAGCTGATCACTCCAGGCAGTAGCCAAAGAATAAAGAATAACCCTTCCCAGCACACAGACTGTTGAAACTAGCTTGAGTATAACTGAGTCACTTTGAGCCACTCGTATCCTGGAGCCTGTTAGCAACAGGTATCACAAAGCGTACTCTGAAAGCATTGAAGCATAATGCAGGTTTTACCAAGAGTTTCTTCATGGAGATAGAGGAGGAGGTTCCCATTTTATATGATAAAGCAAAACCTCCTCTAACTCATTCCTGGAAATCTCTCTGGTTCCCCAAAGCACCTTTCGGTATAGCTGCTCCTCCCTCTCTCCTCCTTCCTGCAACTTCTCTACACCCATTCCTCTCCTGTAGCCGCCGCCACCATGCCCCGTATCTCTCTTTCAGTAAAGCAACTGGCACCCCTAGCCATCAACCCTACTCAGGAAACCTAAGAGTATTCCTTGGGATCTGTTCTTTTTAAAATTTGGGAGCTGTTGAATAGAGAGAGAGAGAGAGCTGGAGAAAAATACAAATCTAAAAACTGTTGATTTCATTATTGTTCCTGCCCAAAAATACTAACATAATAACCAACATTTTCTGTTCCCAATTCTTTGCATACTTTCTCTCTAATGCTCAAAACAGCCCTATAAGGCAAATAAAGATCTCCATTTTACAGATGAGAATGCTGAGGCTTAGAGGAATCGAAACTTCTTACCAGCTCTAGATGTAAAGTGGCAGGCCTAAATCTACCTGACTTTAAAACCCATGCATACCCCAGCAGACTTCACGGAGGCAGAACATTGGGCTGCTTTTCCTTTGGGAGCTGCCCTCTCCTCCCAGCCACTCAACTCAAGCCAGCTGCAGGCCCCTCCCCCATTCCACCTTGTGGTTCCTCTGGCCAGAGGGAAAAGGAAGTTTGTTACCTTTCAGCTGATAGACCCACTTCCTGAGCTAGCTCAAGGTGCTGGTGCACACATGGCCCAGTTCTCCCATGCCAGAGACCTGCTCACTACCCTCTAGTCACATCTGGGACATATTTAAAATTACCTCTAACCACAACTGCAAAGTAAGATGACAAGAGATTAAGCAAATACCATAGGCTTGCTTGCTAAGGTTCAGCACAGGAGATCCATGTCCCTACTTCCCCTACTCTGGCTCTGCCCAGGAAAACTGGGCAACTTCGTATGGGAAGTTTGATCCAATTGTTTCCACTTGAGAGCAAGTACAGAATCCTTGGATGTCTTCTGGACTCAGTGACTTCTTGCAAGTGGGGAGTGATGGGAGGTGGTGGAGGGTGAGTTGTTGTGAAGCAATCAGCCTTGAAACCAAACTGGCCGAAGCACGTGTCCTAGCTGTGCTGCTCACTACCTGTGTAGCCCTGGATAAGTTACCTAACTTCCCACCTGCAGTGGTGTTTCCTCGCCTGAATATGAGAGGGTTGTTAAGGATTAATGACAGAAAGCCTGCATCTAAAACAAAGGCTTCAGTAAATGTAATTTATCCTCATTATTATTCCCAGTGGGAGCATTGGCTCTCTCCTATCCTCCCTAGCAATGGGGCAATCTTTTAACTTCTGGGCCCCAAATTTCCTCACCTGCATTGGCTGGTCAGAGGCCATGATCTCTCAGGTCCCTTCCTGCATTGGTTATCTATGAAGCAACCTCCATTTGGCATTTATTTTCCTGCTTGTTGGCTGAAAATAAGTTCACTCATTCCCAAAACCTCTTGGAAAAAGAGGGACACTGCTTGGCATAGGCTGTCATTGGAAACAGCTCTTCTTTTCCAGAATAGCAATAAAAAACATGTGTTGTTTGCTGTTTGTTCAAGTTCAGAGGGAAGGAGAGATGGTGACAGTGAATTCATGTGACAAAGAGACCTGGGATGGAATCGAGGTGGGAGGACAGGTATTTTTAGTATATTAAATCCACAATCTGGGGTTTTGAAGGGCCTTCTACTCTGTGTAAGTTTGCCTAGAGTACATACCTGTTGTGTGATAAAAGTAACAGTGTGGCCGGGCGCGGTGGCTCAAGCCTGTAATCCCAGCACTTTGGGAGGCCGAGGCGGGTGGATCACGAGGTCAGGAGATCGAGACTATCCTGGCTAACACGGTGAAACCCCGTCTCTACTAAAAATACAAAAAATTAGCCGGGCGTGGTAGCGGGTGCCTATAGTCCCAGCTACTTGGGAGGCTGAGGCGGGAGAATGGCGTGAACCCAGGGGGCGGAGCTTGCAGTGAGCTGAGATCCGGCCACTGCACTCCAGCCTGGGAGACACAGCGAGACTCCGTCTCAAAAAAAAAAAAAAAAAAAAAGTAACAGTGTGGCATTCTTACAGTCCTCCATCCTGGAGTGGAACTTTTCAAATCAGAACCCCGGGAGTGACAGTCAACATTGAAGGGTGCCAAGGACAGGGAGCAGGGACATGATGAAATAAGTATTAGTCCGTGATAGAGAGGAGGAAAAAAGGAGAGAAAGAGAAGCAGTACGATCTGGGCTCTGATCAGCTGGGCCCCTGCTGTTGGCCAAGCAAGCAGGCTTTGCCAGGAGCTTCCCGAAGGCAGCTGTCCAGCCAACCCCAAGCAAGCTCCTGCCAGGAGGCATCATTACAGACGAGTGTCTGATCAGCTCCATCGAGATCACATTAAAGGCTCTCCTACCCACCCCCCTTCTGAAAGAGTGTTACCATTTGGACAGATTTTCAGGGTCACTTTCTGACCCATCTCTGGAAAAACAATCACTGTCAGACCCCTCCTGACTTATTTGCTAATGGGAACAAAAACCATACATCTTTATTCAAAATAAAGAATGATGCCCAGCACTAGCCCTTGGGCTCTTTGAAGGACTTCTGCTTCCTTTTCCCTTGCATGTTCCACTACCCTTTGGCCACTCCTGGAAATAAGTCCCCTTCCAGGTAAGCATGCTTTGACTAATTAATTTATTCCATCTGTTCTTTCCTCTGGAACTTTCACCATGGCACAGAAGGTTCTGAAACAGATTTGGTTCTTATATTGATAACCAGGTAACCGATAATGGATGGAGAGTAGAGTATGGAGGGCTGAAGGAAAGGGGCATGTAAGTTTTGTCCCCTTACATGTGCCTGACTTTTAGGCAAATCTCTGATTTATCCAGTCCATTAAAGGCATGGAGACATCTGAAACTGCATATGAAAAAAGCTAATCTCTGCATTGCAAGGGAGTTTTTAAAACCATACCCTGTTCAGGTCACTGGTAGAAAGAACGAGGAGGAAGGGAAGTAAACAAACTAATGAATAACTGTTCATGATTCATGTGAATAAATGAATAAACACACTAATGGAGTGCCGACCACGAGCCAGCTCCTCAACCAGGTGGTTTATTTGCTTTTTAACTCTCAGGACAAGTTTGTGAGTAGGTAGAATACTGCCTGTGTTACAGGCAAGACAGCTATACCTCACAGAAGTGGAATAACTTGCTTTCGGACACTCAGACCTTGAGTGGCAGAGCACAATTCAAACCTACATCAGCATCACTCTAAAATCTACTCCTCCTCCCAGGCCACACTGAGACATGCGCATTTCTTTGCTGTGAGTTTGTCTCTTCTAGAATTCTGATGACTCAGAGTCTTTGGCAGGACCCCATCATGTCTTCAGAGGTGGGGAAAATCAGCGACCGCTGCTAGGGTGGGCAAGCTCTCCCTGACAGCTTGGGAGAAGCAAACATTGCCTTCTATGCACAGGCTTCCTTCATTGAGTTAGTTACCTTTATTTGAAGTCAAATGCTGTTTATCTAAATTGACAGCAGGTTGCTGATCAAATATTACTGAGTCTTCTCTAGGTGTGAACCTGGGTGAGTTCCCCTGTATACCCTTGGTTAATGCTTTGTGACTGTGGGAGCCAGAACCGAGGAGTCTGGCTCAGCCTAACGCAATGTGACAGCTAACATCCAAAGGAGAAAATAGTCCCTCTCTACTGTTTCCCACATTCCCCATGTTTACAGCGTGCACATTACAAACCCAGTCTGCAATGGACTTTTTAACACACTAGGTGTTGCCACTTGGAAAGGTTACTTTTACATTTGCAATCTTTGCATTGTGTTCCCTGCTATGGATTATGGAGCAAGCGAATGAAAAGCAAGCGTTCAATGTAATTGTGTGTTTGGTTCCTCTGATACCCTGTTGGAAGAGGCTTACCAAGGGAGAGGCCCAGGCCATATGGGCTGGGGTGCAGATGCTGGTGGCCAGGCTCAGTGCCCCAGAGGTGACGTTGAGGCACTCTGAGGGAGTCAGGACAGACTTTCTTCAGTGCAAGAGCAATGCCCGTTCCAGCCTGGAGTCGATTGCGATAACCTTGACAACAGGAACAATGAATGGCACATCATTTTCCTGAGGATGCATCGGTACACGGAAAGATCTCTGCCAAATCTCATCCCCTTGCCAAGGCTTCCAGGTGTTTCTTTGTGTTCGCGCAGAGAACTAACATCATTTTTTCCTTCAGTTCAGAAGAGGTGGTCCAAAGTGTTTAAGCGACAGTAGTTGCAACATGTCAGAGTGGGAATTTATTATCTCAGCCCCAATAGGTCTTAATAAGCCTTACACAACTGTTTAGGCATTTATTCTATTAACGGCTGTTCATTCTGGTGGCTTTACCTGAATATTCATGATCTTCCTATCCCCAGAGCTTCAGCATAGCAGCTGTTTAAAACCCGCAGCAAATGTTCAAGAGAGTTCCACAAATATAAACACCCTCACAGCTGAATGTTCCAGCTCTGGCCTCACAGAGGCTAAGCCATGAAACATTTATGTGAAGTGGTTTTTGGAGGGCAGCATTTACAAAACTTAAATAATCTTTCCCCTTTGGGGAGCCCTCAACTCTGTTTGAAACATGACCACAAGGACAAAGGGTCCAGGAGGACCCAAGTCCACAAAGATAACTGCCCCCTCCTTGCTTCCTCCTAGAAAGGGAGGTTCTGAATAAATTCGAACTGGAAGGGAGCTAGAGTGAGTTCGGGGGGTGGGCCGGGTGGATGTGCAACCCACTTCAGGGGAGAGGGCCAAGTCAGCTCCTTGTGAAAGAGTGAGGTGGTTTGTACAGGGAATATTTTTAGTGTAAATATATCAAAAGAGAAAGCATTGGTGGTGGTTTTTCCAAAGGGATATAACCAGGAATGACAGGATTACATTAGCGAGAGCACAATCTGACATGAAATTTTGTGAGATCTCCCTCTTGAGCAAATGTTTCCTGCCTTTCAAGTCAGAATGCAAAGTAGAAAAAGTTCAGGCCCATCTTTATGATTGGACAAATCTCCCCCTTGGGCAAGTCACTTAACCATTTTGTGCCTCAACGTCCTCATTTATAAACTAGAGGGGAGGGGGATGTTGTGTCAAAGAAGATGACGAAGTGATGGCATTGTGTAAACCAATAATGTAGTATAATTAATGTATTAGAAATACACATTCCCATTGTCTTTGACTTATCCAGAGAAGATTTTGTAAGAATTAGTTTAAAAGCATAAAGTTAAAGATAAGTAAGCATACTTTTCTAGCCTGTTTGTGGAAGACCAAGCTCACCTTGACCAGTGAGGACAGTAGGGGGAACAAGGATATGGGAATGTAGTGAAAAGAACATGGGTTGTGGAGTCAGATTAACCTGGATTCAGCATTACTGCTGCAATTTGGGCAAATAATGCAGCTTTTCTGAGCCCAGTTCCTTCATTTGTAATATGTAAAAAAATACCTTACACGTTTGTCACAAGGTTTGAGATGTGTGCAATACACAGCACAGTGCCTGGCACGACATAGCTGCACAGCAGATGTGATTTCCTTCTCCCACCTCTGGTATGGGAGCACAGCTAGCCTGTCAGCCCGAGCAGGCCCACCCTACAGCCCCCTACCCATAGCAGTGGTGATCTGGGAGCCCACAGTTAGGTGGACAGACAGAATAGCACGGTTGCCAGCCAGTGACTTCTCCAGGCAGTACACCACCTCTGCAGGTCAAGAATCTGGGTTCATTCTTCCCTGGGAACTCTATGGGCTGAAAAAGAAGGAGAGAGAGAAAGGCTTTTTGGGACTTCTGAAGGAAGATGCCCACCCCCGGTCAAGGCTCCACTGCTTGTGCCTCCCCAGAATGCACATGAGAAATGCTCACATGTGTTGTCATCCGCTTTTTGTATGCATGTCCCTCAATAGGGAACTGCTTCTCCACCTTTTGTAAATGCCATCTTTGGATTCGCAAAAAAACCCTCAAATCCTTTCACAGTATCTGGAATTCCAAAATAAAAGAAATACAATGACCAACATCCACTCAATGTGATGATAATATCAACGTGTTTTTTAAGCTGTGCAAGCTTTCTCCCTAATGCAGCTTCATATCCCAAGCTTGAAAAAAAATCATAATATAAATGAGAATGAGAGAATCAAACATGGTAAAAATGAATTAATATAAGCAGGTATCAAATGTTATAATAGAGGAGCAGAGCACGTCCCTGGGAGCATTGAGGAAGAGGGAGTCTGCTGAGAGAACCAGGGGAAGAGCTGCAGAGAGAAGGGCACAATTTGAGTGTACATTTTCTGAATGGAAAAGCTGGAACAGTTATTCCAAGGACAGGCAACTGAATGGACAAGGTTCTTAAGGGAAGGAAAAGGATGATGTGATAAGGAAATGATAAAAAGCTCCTTATGGCTGAAGTGGTTGAGTGGGGAGCACCATTGGAGAAGGTTCCAGAACTTTGTGCTGGGCTGAGGTGCTGGACTATATCCTATAGGCAGGGGTGGAATAATATCATCAGGACTCTATTTCAAAAGAAAAATGCATGCATGTGTACGATGTTTAAAAATTGAGTTAGGAAGACCAGAGACAAAGAGATCCTAAGCCATTGATCTCACCCTGCCAGTTACCCCGCAAGGTGGCCATTGTTTCTATTTCCCTGTAACAGTAAGGAAACTGGAGCTCAAAGCAGCCCATGACTTGCTCTTTAGCTGTTAAGTGGCAAAGCTGAGACTCAAACACAGACCTCTTGATTTCAAGTCAAGGGCTCTTTTTACTTCTCACAACTCATTAGCTACTACAACCATAAAATGCAGACCCTGAGTTGCTTTCAGGGGTTCTGAACTTCTTTATGCTATGGACCCATTTAACAGTCTGGTGAATCATGGACCTCTTTTCAGAGTAGTATTTTAAATACATAAAAGAAGAAGGTGCATTGAGCAACTAAAGTTACTATGTATGTTGTGATCAAATATATACACATTATCAAATAGATAGCTACCAAATCCATGTATCAAAATATTTCAAATAGTGTGCTATAGCAAGAATAGTGCTTCTGTATTCATGCATCACAAAGCAAGCTCTATTAGAGGGATTAATATTTACCAGAATTTCAAGATAGTGGTAAATGTAAATAATGTTTCAAGACATCTTCAACGACTGCAATGTGATATGAAGATATCTGTGATTTCTAGTGATGACAAAGGCCTGGTTTTTGCTAATATTACTGTGACTCTCCATTGCTAATATTATTGCTCTCCATCATAATTAGTAGACATGATAAATTTCTTTTAGAGATTAGTGAACATAAAGGCATAATTTATTTTCTCATCTAAATTCAAATATCCTTGAATAATATCCATGAACCCTGGTAAAGAACCTCAGAAAATATTTCAAATTTGAGATAGTCTATAAAGTGATTTCTAAAATATTTAGGAAGTAGATCTTTTTTTTCCAAATGAACCAAGAAGTCGAATTTCCATGATGAAATAGTTCAAAGCGGAAAATCTCTGGCTGAAGCTGTGTAGGAAGGACTCCCAAGTCTCCTCATTGTGCCTCTTAGACCCATGAACCCCAAATGGAGCCAACCCATAAGACATCTTCTTCACAGAAAACACTTTGTTATGGTTTCCAGCACTTGTTGGCAGTGCTCAGCTTTCTCAAGGCAAGGGTCTAGAAAGTTTTCTGGTGATAGCAGCCCTTTCCTGAAAAGACACTGTCATTCCACTCTCAGGAAAGCTTGCTTTAAGGGCAAGTTTCTGAACAACCGGGGAACTTCAGGAATATGCCAGGGGTAGCATTGTTCGTACACAGGCCTGCTTCCAGTGAACAGTAAGGGTTTCGAGCTAATAAGGAAATAATCCATTTTCAGCAGATGAAAGAAGAGGGATCAGAAAGGTAACTTGAGCTGAGAGTAATAACGGTGCCAAAAACTTATAATGGAAACTATCTGAAGAATCCAAGACCCTTTGTTAGATATGAATGATTTCTTTTTTCTGGTGAGAAGTGTATGGAGAACATGAGAAGAAGGGCCTGAGTGGATTTTATGAAAAAATCCTCTGTCTGGGGAAGAAGGGTTTGGGGTTAGGTTGCAGCTCCACTGTATCCTTCAGTTGCATAACAGGGAGGGAGTTGAAAGATGTTCAAACCACCACAATATGATGTGCTCTGTCTTTGAACTCTTTCTTCCAGATTTTAACTGTAAGTTCATACATGTTTCCCCAAAATCCCTCTAGCTAGGTGTGCAATAGACAGCAGACAGAAACAAATTTAATTAACAAAGAATTCTTAACATTGCACACACCTGGAGTTCCCCGCTCTTAGCGCCAGCATCTGTACTGTAATAGTCAGCAAGAATCCACCTAATCAAGATGCCTATATATAATAATACTTTAAAGCTCTTAGAAGCAGGATTTCTTAAAACATCAAATGGATTTCGTTGAAAATGTCTAACCTCCTTCTTAAATACGAACTAGAACCTGTGGCCTTTACTATCAAAAGACAAAGAATTATAAAAGGTATGGAGTGGGCTATCATATCAGTTTATAGTTCCTTTTATTCATTCATTCATCTAATTATTCAAAAACTATTTATTGAATGGTTTTGATGGTCAATGGGCTGAATGAGGTGCCGGAGAAACATTGCAGAACAAGACCCGGTCCTTGTTCTCATAGAAGACATAGAGAGCAGACAGGCATTACACCAATGATTATTCCATTCCTTCTCATTCTCAGCCTTCAGTGTGACTAACAATCATCCAGGAAGCTTGCTTAAAACCACATATTCCAAAATCACCAGACCTGAAGTGGGGCTGAGGAATTAGCATTTTTTTAATGCGTTCCGCGGTGAGTCTGGTGCGGGTTTGTTGAAGAATCGTGCAACTAATGAGGCTACAGAACAGTCTCTCTGTGTTTCCTGTGGCCCCCGAGTCTTCTGTCCCAAGCTTTCCACACAGGAATGCTCATTTCGTGCTTCACAGCCCTTAGTCTTTGCCTGCACACTTTCTTAGAACTCAGTCTTTAAACACTAGGTTCCAAGCGTTAAATAATTTATTTCTAGGGAAAACTCTGATTCCCACCAACATACTCTGAAAACACCTTCAGCATTTTCCTGCAGCTCCCTGTTCCCTAACCTGAACCCCCTGCCACTCCACCCTTTCAGAGAGCTGTATCGTTTCTCTATCCTGTGAGGTTCAGCAGTGGGAGAAGTTTCACACCCCTTTGGACAGGGAGAGTCACTTTCTGCTTGCAAGGTGCTTGAGTCCTTCCAATAGGAAACCATTCAATAGCCCATCACACCTGGTATTATCAAAGGGCATAACTGTTTCACCTCTTCCTGCCTCCTGTTACAAACACACATGTGTTCGCTCACACATCTATATGTATATAAGTAGGTTTGCATATAAAACTATCTAAATAAATAAAATCTGTCATTTTCTTAATGTTATCAAAAGATATCCATTTTCAAATTCTCACGTACAAACCATATACAGCCAGCAGTCCATACGAAAATGCGACTCTTCTCAATTATATTTTCATAAAGCTACTACAAAGGAAAGAATCCCAGTCTCAAAGTATAATGGCCCTTTCTCTTCCTGTAGATAACAGAGTTAGGATCATGCCTTGACATGACCCTGTGCCTGGACCTTACTGTGACTCAGCCCATGACTCTAACAAATTAAGGCAAGACCAGCTTTCATCTCCCTCCCAAGCACAAATTGTTGCTGCTTAATAATCTCTGAACCAACTAACTATATCCCAGTAGATTCTAATACTTGTGAAAGTCACTCCCTACATTTTAAATTTCTTCATAGTATGGTAATACCTTACTATTAAAAAAGTAGGTGTTTGGGGTGAGCTGAATTTGTGAAAAGTGTGAATTATAAAGTATATCTTTTCAGAGAAATTTTGTTACTATAAAATACAACTAAATTAAGTAAGTATTGCCTAGTAGAAGGCATGCTGCCCTGCCCTGCTCTAATGAGTGGATGAGAATAATTTGTAATTCACATACAAACGTACTGAATTGCTTTTTTAAATGTTCCTAGCACAGGGCACACATGCTTCCAAAGGACACATCACAGGAATTAACCAAAGCTGGTTCTGGAAATACTCAGTAGGGATATTATAGCAGATTTAAGCACTGGATAATTTTTTGAAGTCTATATCAGCCCAAAACTTCCATGATTATGTGAAAAACTCAATTTAACATATCTTTTTTTTAATTTGATAAAATTATTTTGAGTTATCATGAAGTCTACACTAGTAACACCCAAATTGAAAGATTTTGCTGAACCCAATTACTCTGTTTTCTGATTTTTGTAGGAAAGTTGATATTTGGTGTCCTGCCAAGAGCATCATGTTCCATGATATCTAAATGAAGAAAAGTAGAAAACTTTACTTCAAAGATAAAAAGAGTAGCACAATAATAAAATTAGCAACTGACATTTATGTCATAGTGTACAATTTACTTCCAAATGCTCTATCTTTTTAAATTCACACTTATTCTGTACAATAATTAAAGAGAGTTATTATTAATAACTCCATCTTAAAGTCAGAGAATCCAAGAATCTGTAAGCTCTTTTAGGATCGCGGTTCAGGTCTTCTGACTCCAGAGTCTACCTGGTGTATAATAGAAGCTCAGTGTGTATTAGTTTAATAAATGAACAAATTAATTAATTAAAGTAATTAAGGATATCCTAGCTAATTAAAAGAAAGCACTACTAGGCAAAGGAAACTAGTTGTTTCAACACTAAACATCTCTCAGATGCTTAGGAATACAGCAATCCTGTCATAATACATAGCCAGGACTGGCTACATGATTTGCAGGGCCTGCTGTAAAGTGAACACATAAGGACCCTTATTCAAAAATCATTAAGAAATTCAGGAGAGTAACAAGAGAGTATTCAAGCACATGATCCTTCAAAGAGCAGGGAGCCCTGATGACTACACAGATTGTTCATCCTTAAAGCCTGCTCTGCTCAGAACATTTTAAAGCTTAGAGCACTAGCTCCTGGAAGAAATGATACCACCCTGTGGATAGCGTTTTTAATATTTGGTAGGTGGGCAGGTTCTTGGTTGGTACAAGGAGGTTCTGCTGGTTCATAGTGGGCAGGAGCCAAGGATTCCAGAGATCTTCAATGGCATGGACAGTTCTGAACTATGAAGAATCTTTCTGCTTCTCAGAGAGCTTTTGAATGTTCCACAGATATTTATATGGCTGGAAAGCCTGTTTTTTTAATTATCTGAGCTTAAAATCTACCTTTGCTTTACATATCTTGAATTTTCCAGGAATATGACTACCATGTCAATTCTGGAAATGTTGTGTGCTGCTAGTTTAGAACTGTAACGACATCAGTACTTCTTGTGGCATATGAGGCACCAAAGTAACCTACCTGCATCACTCTGCATTTGTAACTGTCACATCATTCAAAGTGATTCAGCAGAGTAGTGTGAAGTTCTGACTCCTTCATCATATCTTCTGGTACTAGCCATACTTTTACATAAAGGAATATGTATTATTTTATCATAAATTGTTTTCCTTTTATTTCCCCTTTAAATTACAGTTATGGTATTTTTTTTCCTAATTGGATGAAGGTGGGTTGTAATATTGAATCATTTCATTTCATGTTGGCAAACGGAGATTTCAAAATACTTGTTATATAAAGTGGCTTTGGGTATGAAAGAGTTGGTAACCATAGATTTACAGGCATAAGATTACAAAATGTTTGAGCTGGAAAGAATTTGGGGGATTATCTAATTCACTGACAGATAACGAAATTGAGTCTGAAACAAATTCTTTATCTTGCCTAAGGTCACCCAGCAATTATTGGCAATGCCAGGACTTGGAACCATGCTGTTTTCCAGGACTATAAAAAAAAATTCATTCTTTCCTTTTTATTGTCCTTCCTTCCTTCTTTCTTTTCAATAAGTGCAACTGAGCTCCTGCAGGTCAGGCATTGGGGTGGTCTTGATAATGCAGAGATGACTAAGACATAGCTCCAGTCTTTAAGGAGATCACAGGCTGTCTGGAAAACAGGACAGAGCTTGAATATGGTACGGCATGCCTTAGAGTAAACCTATGTTCAAAACATTACAAGGAGCAAACGACTGATCCTTTTCCTGGGAGTTTCCCGGTGATAGTGAAATTTGAATACTGAGGTGGGAGAAAGGCTAGGCCCAGTAGGAATAGTGTCACCCTCATTTAAGCAGTTGCCCTGCCCAGGTGTGCAAAGCCACAGTGGCCAAAACGAGACTATCTGTAATCAGGTATCAACTGCCCACAGCCCAGACACAGTTGGAGCCCTTAATGGCAAGAGTACAAATAGAAGCACAGGCTTGTCATTATCTTACCCAACACAGCCCTGAGACCAAGCAGAGGGCAGGGCTGTTTCAGAACACTTGGGACTTCATGAGGTTGACAGGGAGGAGGGAATGAAAGGGAAAGTCTCCAGGCAGCTCCCTGGGTTACAAGGGCCTGATAAGCCCCCGGATTTCTGCAGGCAGTGGCCAGAGTGCAAGCTAAGAAAATAGCTTGTTGATTGCTGAAGTGATTAAGTGGATCGCCTTATTGATTCTTACCTAGCTTGGAACAGACCTCAATAACCAACATCAAGTGCTTTAATAAGAGCAAAGGAAAGATTTACTGGATGCGAGTGCTTTTCATTAGAGAGGACTGAGGGGAAATAAAACATACTGACCCACCAGTGAGGGGCCACGGCATGGCTTCCAGCCTGGTGACTGCCAAGCAGACAGGAAGGTGAGTAAGAGGAAGTCAAATGAGACAGCCCTTGGGCCTGAGCTTATCAAAGCGTTCAAAAAGAATTTCCACAGATTGCTAGATTGTCTGCTTCCCTTCTCTTCCTCTCCACACTGCAAATCTCACCACCCAGGAAGCAAGGACACAGTCAGAGTGGCTGCTGCTTACTGCGCCCAAAACCAGGCACCAGCTTGGACTTTTGGTAAGGATGGCCTCTAATCGTCACCTCAACCCTACAAGGAGTGTGTAATTTTCTTCACATTACAAAGAAGGAAACAAAAAGTAAAGAAGACACTCAAATGGTGGCCTGTCATCTCAGCATTTTGGGAGGCTGAGGCAGGAGGACCACTTGAGCCCAGAAGGCCAAGACCAGCCTGGGCAACATGGTAAAATCCTGTCTTTACCAAAAATACACACACACACACACACACACACAGACACACAAATTAGCTGGGCATGATGGCATGCACTAGCTAGTAGTCCTAGCTGCTCAGGAGGCTGAAGTGGGAGGATTGCTTGAGCCCAAGAGCTCAAGGTTGCAGGGAGCCATGGTTGCACCACTGTGGTCCAGCCTGGGTGACACAGTGAGACCCTGTAATAAAATAAATTTAAAAAAAACAATCCAGATAACTGTAGCACCAAGGTCTATGATTAAAAATTTTCTGTGGGCCTCTATTTTTCCTCTCAAGGCTTTGAGTTGAATACACTCTACCCTGTATAAATTGGCCAAATTTTTATTTTTAATCAGCAATTGCTGTGTGTCAGGTGTCAATCAAGTAGTACCCCATTTGATCTTCACAACCAGTTTAGAAGTTGGCCCTGTGATTATTATCCCCATTGTAGAGATCAGTCAACTGAGGCTTGGAGCGTTAACTTGCCCAAGGGTTCTTCAGTTAGCATGCAGCAAAATGGGACTCTGAACACACTGTTGTCAGAATCCAGGTCCTAAACTCTAATCAACTACATCTTAAAGAAAGTATAAATGAAAAACACAGGTGGCAGTCTAAGAAGACACAAAAGAATGCAAAGACTACATCCATTCATTCAAATGTTCAACAAATACCTATTAAGCTCCGACTGTACCGCAAGCATTTTTTTTAACCCTGAGGACATACAAAGTGATGATCAAAAAAGGCTGTCATGGGAATAATTTCTTTTGAAGACAGCAGATAATAATAGAGGAAAATATAAGATAAATAAGAAGAGTCCTGCAAGAGGGAAGTACAATACAGAAAATAAACCAGGGCAAAATGGGCAATTCTGCATTATATTGGGTGGTCAGGTAGGTTTCACCTGAGAAAGTTGCCTATAAGCTGAGGTTTCAAGGACAAGAAGGTACTAACCTTGCAAAGGTTTGGTTGAAACACCTTCTAGGCAGGAGACAAAGCGAGTGCCAAGGCCATAAGGCAGGAATGGACTTGGTGCCTCCACAGAAGAGGAGGAGGCTGCAGTGATGAGTGAGGGAATGGTAGAAGAGGCCTGAAAGGAGGGGCAGCGAAGTCTCTGGGGCCTGGAAGGCCATCACAAGAAATTGGATTTCATTCTAATTAAGAGAGGAAGCCATGGAAGCATTTGAAATATTTTCAATGATTTGCATTTTTAAAACGTAATTTTAACTGCTGTTTGGAGGGGACAAGAGGATGCAGGGAGACAAGAGGGGAGGCCACTGCAGGACTTCAGATGGAGCAATAATATTGGCTCAGATCAGGTATAAGTGAGCTACATGAAGAAGTATCCACATCCTGAATGTAATTGGGGAAATTGCTGACCTCACTTGCCACTTTGCACTTTTGGAAGTGGACAGGAGCTGCTGCCTTTCTGATACTCCCGCATGGTGCCCCCTGCCAGCTGCTTTCATTATGTTTTGACCGGCTTCTGCCAAGTCAGACTACAAAAACTTCACTGAAATAACAGAATGTGATGCCGTCACCTCCTCTGCACACCCCAGGAGAGGGTTTTATAAAGTTTCACAAACAACAACGCCTGCTAGGAAGCCAGACAGCTCCCCTGACCACTGCCCAGGCTGACCCAGACAGAAGAGAGAAGCCACTGGCAGAGAACTCTGTGCTCTTCTAAACAGCCCCAGGGGCGGTTTGCCCTGTTCACTGTGGTCAAAGTGGCATTACTACTTCAGAAGAAATAGAAAATGAGGTGAACTAGAAGAAAACTGAAGTCACAATGAGATACTACCTCATATATTTAAAGGCAACTGAGAGATGCTGGGTTTCCTCCTGGCATGTCTGTGAAAATGCAAGAAAGGTCTGTCTACCACCAACTTGTTTAAATCAGGGGAAATTCATCAGAAGGATAATGAAGAACTTGACAGGGAGCATTCCTTTGTGTCATGTTCTCAGGAGGGAAGACAGCCAGTGGCATGCAATCGTCTTCAGGTCTGACTGGGGGAGACAGAAGGTTGGGCACAAGGTGAACTGTCAGGAGAAAAAAAAATTAAGAGAACCTTAGAGAAGATGAGTCTTGTACATAATTGATCTGACAGAGCACTGCCCACCCCATCACTACAGCTGAAATATGGCCACTCTCTCATGTGGGAATGCACTTGCGTTTAAGGGCACCAGATGCCATCTATTAAGGAAAGTGTTTAAGCAGGAAAGATAACATGTCTGTCAGTGTGAGCTAGTGATTGTGGGGACTCAAAGACTACACCAGAGTCTCAGGATCAAAAAAATTCTACCTCTATCCTAAATAAAAAGGAATTTTATTCATCAAATGAATGAAGGAAGGGAGTGAATGACTTATGACAACCTCCCCTCCTGACGTTTGGTTTGTTAGTTGTACTCAGGGAAAAAATGCTGTCCACTCTAGAGAACGTCATAAAAAGTGGTTCTAGAATTAGTCTCAGCTACCTGAGTTTGCTACTTCCTAAGGGTAGGGTAAAATAAATCCATTATTTCATCAACAAATACTTTTTAGTATTTGTCATTCTGCTAGGAACAATATTAAACAAGATAGGCACACCATTCCTGCCCTCATGAACTTAACAATTCAGTCAGTTTTCGAGTCTTTTTAGATATTTAGGCATATGTATTAGTCTGTTCTCACACTGCTATAAAGGACTGCCCAATACTGGATAATTTATAAAGAAAAAGGTTTAATAGACTCACAGTTCTGCATGGCTGGGGAGGCTTCAGGAAACTTACAATCATGGTGGAAGGGGAAGGAAGCACATCCCTCCTCACATGATGGCAGGAAGGAAAAGTGCCAAGCAAAAGGGGGAAAAGTCCCTTATAAAACTATCAGAACTCTTGAGAACTCACTCACTATCACAAGAACAGCAGCATGGGGTAACCACCCCCATGATTGAATTACCTCCCACTGGGTCCCTCCCACAACACATGGGGATTATGGGAACTACAACTTAAGGTGAGATTTGGATGAGGGCACAGACAAACCATATCATTTATCTCCAGTCCTTCCCAAATCTCATGTCCTGATATCATTTCAAAATATAATTATGCCTTCCCAACAGTCCCCCAAAGTCTTAACTCATTCCAGCATTAACCCAAAAGTCCAAGTCAAAAGTCTCATCTAAGACAAGGCAAGTCCCTTCCACCTATGAGCCTGTAAAATCAAAAACAAGTTAGTTACTTCCCAGATACAATAGGGATACAAGCATTAGGTAGATATGCCTGTTCCAAATGGAAGAAATTAGCAAAAATGAAGGGCTACAGTCTTCATGCAAGTCCAAAATCCAGCAAGAGGTGGGCTCATACAGCCTTGGGCAGCTCTGCCCCTGTGGCTTTTAGGGTACAGCCCCCCTCCCAGCTTCCTTCATGGGCTGCCAGTGAGTGTCTGAAGCTTTTTCAGGTGCATGGTGCAAGCTGTCAGCAGATCTACCATTCTGGGGATCTGTAGGACAGTGGCTCTTTTCCCATAACTCCACTAGGCAGTGCCCCAGTAGGGACTCTGTGTAGGAGATCCAACCCCACATTTCCCTTCCACACTGCCCTAGCAGGGGTTCTCCATGAGGGCTCCATCCCTGCCGCAAACTTCTGCCTGGACATCCAGGCATTTCCATACATCCTCTGAATTCTAGGGAGTGGTTCCCAAGCCTCAGTGCTTGACTTCTGTGTACCTAGAGGCTCAATATCACATGGAAACTGCTGAGGTTAAAAGCTTGCACCTTCTGAAGCCACAGTCCCAGCTGTATCTTGGCCACTTTTAGCCATGCCTGGGATGCAGGGCATCAAGTCCTGAGATCACACAAAGAAGCAAGGCCTTGGGCTCAGCCCACGACACCATTTGTTCCTCCTAGGCCCCCTGGCCTGTGATGGGAGGGACTGCTGTGAAAGTGTCTGACATGTCCTGGAGACATTTTTCTCATTGTCTTGGTAAATAACATTTGGCTCCTCATTACTTATGCAAATTTCTGCAGCCTGCTTGAATTTTTCCTCAGAAAATGGATTTTTCTTTCCTATCACATTGTCAGCCTGCAAATTTTCCAAACTTTTATGTTCTGCTTCCTTCTTAAACATAAATTCCATTTCCAAACAATGTATTTGTGAATACATAAAACTGAATGCTTTTAACCACATTCAAGTCACACCTTTTATTTATTTATTTAATTTTATTTTTTCAAGATGGAGTCTCACTCTGTCACCCAGGCTGGAGTGCAGTGGCACAATCTTGGCTCACTGCAACCTCTGCCTCCCAGGCTCAAGCAATTCTCCTGCCTCAGCCTCCCGAGCAGCTGGGATTACAAGTGCGCACCAAAACACCCAGCTAATTTTTTTTTTTTTTTGAGATGGGATCTTGCTCTGTCACCAGTCTGAAGTGCAGTGGCACAATCTCAGCTCACTGCAGCCTCTGCCTCCCAGGTTCAAGTAATTCTTCTGCCTCCTCAGTAGCTGGGACTACAGTTGTGCACCACCATGCCCAGCTAATGGTATTTGTATTTTTAATAGAGACAGGGTTTCACCATGTTGGCCAGAATGATCTCGATCTCTTGACCTCATGATCTGCCTGCCTCAGCCTTCCAAAGTGCTGGGATTACAGGCATGAGCCACCACACCCTGCCCACACCCAGTTAATTTTTATATTTTTCATAGAGACAGGGTTTCACTATGTTGGCCAGGATGGTCTCAGAACTCTTGACCTCCAGTAATCTGCCCGACTCAGCTTCCCAAAGTACTGGGATTACAGGCATGAGCCACCGTGCCCAGCCCCAAGTCACCTCTTGAGCACCTTGCTGCTTAAAAAATTTCTTTCACCGATACTTTAAATTGTCTCTCTCAGGTTCAAAATTCTGAAGATCTCTAGGGCAGAGGCAAAATGCCACCAGTCTCTTTACTAAAGGATAGCAAGAATTACTATTTTTCAAGTTCCCAATAAATTTCTCATCTCCATCTGAGACCACCTCAACCTGGACTTCATTGTCCATATCACTATCAGCATTTTGGTCAAAGCCATTCAACAAGTCTCTAGGAAGTTCCAAACCTTCCCACATCTTCTTGTCTTCTTCTGAGTCCTCCAAACTCTTCCACCCTCTGCCTGTTACCCAGCTCTAAAGTTGCCTCCACATTTTCAAGTATCTTTACAGCAGCACCCCACTACCTGGTATCAATTTACTGTATTAGTCCATTCTCATGCTGCTATAAAGGATTGCCTGAGATTGGGTAATTTATAAAGGAAAGAGGTTTAATTGACTCACAGTTCTGCATGGCTGAGGAGGCCTCAAGAAACTTATAATCATGGTGGAAGGGGAAGCAAACACGTCCTTCTTCACATGATGGCAGGAAGGGGAAGTGTCGAGCAAATTGAGGAAAAGCCCCTTATAAAACCACCAGATCTTGTAAGAACTCCCTATCACAAGAAGAGAAGCATGTGGGTGACTATCCCTAAGATTCAATTACCTCTCACTGGGTCCCTCCCACACCTCCATGTGGGTACTATGGGAACTACAATTCAAGATGAGATTTGGGTAGGGACACAACAAACCACATCAGCATGTCTATGACAAAGGATTAAATTCAGTTTAATTCAACAAGCCTGCATTGGACCCTTATTCTAAGTAATACAAGGACAACTTAAGAATTATTCATTCAACAAATATTGAAAAAACAACACGTGTGACTTCCTGTGTTTTGGGAGACACATAGTTGATTTCAATCTAGATAACTCTCTCAAGGAAGCTGCAGTGTGCTAGGAATGATAAGACGTGTACATAAATAAGTACACCAATGATAGAAAATGATAAATATCATTTGTAAAAAGAGAAGTGCAGATAGTGAAATTTAACAGGAAGGATGAGGATGATGACCAATTCTGGGAGATGGACAAAATCTATTTGCTGCCTCAATTTCCCAATGCATTCATTCATTCACTCAATACATACAACTTGAATCATTCCCCTATTCCAGATACTGTTAGAGTCAGGGATGAAAAGTAGACTAGAAGAGAGAGAGATGACAATTCTCTGGAATTAATACCTTAATATAGGTATGTATGAGATATGGAGGGAAGCGAGAGGAGGGAACTTCCCAGCCTGCCTGTGGTGAGGGTCAGTTAGCAAAGGAAGGTTTTGTCAAGGAAATGACCCTTTGCTGAGTGTGGAAGAAAAAGGAACATCTCGGGAGAAAGAAGAGGGAGGCCGTAGCACTCTAGGCAGAAAGATAACAAAGATTCTGAAAGGGAGAGACAGGGTGCATGTGGGCAGAGGGTGGGGGATGAGGCAGGGGCGGAGGCACAGGGAGCCTCTGCCAGTTTTCTCAGGGAAATAGGAGGTGAGGTTGACAGACAAGGAGGGGAGGCAGTGTGGTTTGGGGGACTGAAAAGGCAAGATAGGCTCTGGAAGGCTTCTCTGGGAAATGCAAGAAGATACAAATCAAGAACAAATAAAAGACAGTTTCGAAGTAGAAACCACACATTTTTTGTGGCATTAAGTATACATCGTAATGCAAAATACTCCAACAATACTTAGCGCTCTGGGCATGAGAGTGGAGAGAGTGGACAGAACACATCATTGGACAGACACAGCATGTGTGTGTGCAAGGGAAGGGGAGGAGTGTCATGAAGAGTTCAAATGCAAGTGTGTAGAGTCTGTCCTGCCTGATGGGCTGAGAGAAAGTGGATCAAGGAGATGGAGCTGGAATGGCAAATAGTTTTCATCTCACGCGTCAATTCCAGTTGATGGAACCTGTGCTGAGGATTCCAAAGCAACCTCTGGGTTTAATAGGAGAGCGGCATGATCAGTCTATGAGGTTCTCAATGAGCTGGGAAGAGTGGCAACAATCACACTAGGCATCTGCCATCTCTGGACCAGAGGCCAGACAAGGCTGTGAGAAGAGAAGAGTAAGAGAGGTAGTAGGACAGGGGGCTGTGGCCAGAGAGTGAGATGTTGGAAGCTGAGGTTTCCACAGCTGGATTTTCATTGGAGGCATCAAGGCCTAGAATGTGGCTAGGGAAAAGTTTGGCTGATGGAAGAACAAGACACAATCTAGTGTTCAAATACCTTCATGCTGCTGCTCTTGCCTCACTGAAGAGGTAAAGTGTCTTCAGAAGACACGTGACATAAGGGAATGGTGGATGGTTGAAGAAACACTTGGCTGTTCTAATGTAAATAGAAGAAGGAGTGGGAAGCTCTCATCTCTCTATCATTATCAGGCTCTGTTCTCAAGAAGCCAGAGAAACCTGTGGCGAGCTGCCTATGCAGGCCTCCTCCAGACCCATGGCTCAGACAGACTCGCCTGAACTCCAGCAGAGAAACCAGTCCCTGACCTTTCCCTTCAGCAGGGCAGGCAGGATGCAAGCCAACAGCCTCTCCTCCAGTGAGCCAATCCCATTAATTTTTTCTTTTTAAACTTTGTAAGAACACATAACATGAGGGCCACCTTCTTAGCAAAATTGTAAGTGCACAATACAGTATTATTGACCATAGGTAAAGTGTTGTACAGCAGATCTCTAGAGCTCATTCATCTTGCTTAACTAAACCTGCATGCCCATGGATTAACAACTGTTCATTTCCCACTCCACCTAGCTCCCGGCAACCACCATTCCACTCTTTGATTCTATGAATTTGGCAATTTTAGATACCTTACATAAGTGGAATCATGCAGTTTTGTCTTTCTCTGACTGGTTTATTTCATTTAGTATAATGTCCTTAAGATTCATCCATGTTGTCACACATTTTAGAGTTTCTTTTTTAAGGCTAAGTAATATTGTGGGTGTGTGTGTGTGTGTGTGTGTGTGTGTGTGTGTGTGTGTATTCCACATTTTCTTTATCCATTCATCTGTTGTTGGATATTTAGTTGGTTTCTACATCTTGGCTATTGTGAATAGTGCTACAATGAACATGGGAGTGCTAATATCTCTTCAAGATCCTCGTTTCAATTCTTTTGGATAAATACCCTGTGGGATTGCTGGATCATATGGTAATTCTATTTTTAATTTTTTGAGGAACCTCCATACTGTTTTCCATAGCAGCTGCACCATTTGGCATTCCCACCAACAGCGTGCAGGGCTCCAACTTTCCCACATCCTTGCCTGAATCTCTTTGTGGATTCCAGAGTGACAGTGTCTCAGGATCTTGGCAGGGAAGGACCATCACCTCCTCATAATCCATGCCACTCTGGAGGGCTGAGCACACAGTTCTCCTTGTTTCCCTGTTAGCCAGCTTGCCTTGTGGATAAATGCAGAGAAGGATTCAGGATTGGAGGGAAGGGTGAATTCACGGCCCTACAGAGCATGTCTAAAAGCATTTGTCAAAAAAAGAGTTAATGACTGCTTCTCTGCGGGAAGCCCTAAAGAAATGAGTGTTCTGAAGTGTAGAACATTCGCTTTTACGGTAGGTGGTGTTATTGTTACATGTTCATACAGACAGTGCTAATTAACAATCCTAAAGGCCACATCATTAAATTATTTCTCCGCTAAAAACCCTGTGATGTTTAACGCATCCCAGCAATTCAATTATATCTAAAACACTAGCCTGAACGGCAGGCACTATTCTGTGGCTGACAAAGTGCAAGTTGCTCTTAAGAACAGGTGAAGCTTAACAAGGAAAGAACAACATCTGACAAACTACCTCCCTGCTCTTCTCCCTAACATAACCCTAAGAACAAAAACAATAATAGTCCAAGAAAATTAAAGTGGGTCTTACCTTTGCTAGGCCAGTGATGAAACATAGGCTCTATCAAATTTTCTGTGAAGAATCTGGCACAATTTTCTTAAAAGATTTCACCCAAAATAATCAAATCAGTGCCCTCAGATCTATTTAAGGTCCATTGGGTTTCACTGTTTTATTCTCTGGATCCTACCACCCATCCTTTGTCATTTCTAACCACTGCAAATTGCATTTTGGGTTTGAACTTGGGGTGACTTCATGGCTTTGGTCTGGGTTTTTCCTGGATGTGTATCACAGTCAGCAGAGAGCACTTTGAAGAGCACACAAAGCCTCTTTGTCTCCCACTCAGTGAAATATCTCAAGTACAGAGCGCAGTGAAAAAGGGCTTCGTTCCAGCTTAAACACACACACACACACACACACACACACACACACACACACAAAAGAAGCTCTTGCCCTTCCCTGCCGCCCCCAGCCGCTGTGGTGAGACAGTCTCTGCATAGGCACAGGACCCAGTGCAACCGGCCAAGTGGCCTCAGTCCTCTGGACAAGGCTTGGCAGGCAGCACCATGACAGAACCTCCTGCTTGGAAGGTGCTGGTGCCGAGACTGCATCTGGGAGCAGCACATATGTGATTCCACTAGTTTTTACACAAAGAGGCAGACCATGCCAGTGGCCAGCTGGCCAGCTGGGCACTCATCTGCAACCTTAGAAGCAGGAGTGGGGGAGCAATCCACTGATCCTTTTGTCATGGTCTTCCCAAGTACCCAGTTTCCACATAAACCATTTCCTCATCACTCTCCTCCCTAACACTATCCCAACAGTAGCCTCGAGGAGGCCCCACTCAGCTCTCTGAGGACAGGGGATATGTATCTCCTTAGCTCCATTCCACAAAGCACATTGCCTTACATGGAACACACTCTCAGTAAAGGTATCTTGGATGGAAAGATGAGTGAACAGATAGACAGATGGATGATGGGTGGATAGATGAGTGTGTGCATGAATGGGCGTGTGTATGGATGGGTGTGTGCATGGGTGGCTGGGTGGATAGAAGAATCTTATAGACCATTATTCGGATCCTGACTCAAACATTTTCTTTTTGTGAGATCTTGGGAAAATTACCAAAACTAAGATACTACAAAACTAAGCCTTTTGGTTTTTTATCTATGCAAAGGATGATAGCAGTTACTGTGGAGATTGAGAAAATTTAGTGAGCACCTCAGAGTAGGTGCTCAATACATATTCATGGCTTTTACCCAGAAACTGTTTATAGATAATCAAGTCCCTTACTTCTGTAGAAGGTCTTTCCTGTCACTGTCACATTCATTGCTCACTTGCATATCTCCCAAAGGGATGGCAGAGGAAAGGTAATAAAGAGTACTTAGACTGGAGTGAGGACTACACGAGGGAGCACCAGTATGGACTGGGGATGCAGGGTTTCTAATTTATCTAGCCCAGAAAAATTCAGACAGGCATTGTTTGGAGGAGACCTGGGTTCCAGTCAAGGCCCTGCCCCCAACTAGCTGGATAAACATGGCATGATCACCTCTCCCTTGTGGTCCTAGATTTCCTCTATGAGATAAAGTCGTATGATTGCATGAATGCTGAAGTCCCTTCAACTCTCAAGTCTGTTATTCTAACCTTCGAGATCCACTTAACATCTTACCTCCTCATTGAAGCCTGTCCTGACCATTCCTGCTGACAATAAGTTCTCCCTCTTCTCAGAATCTGTGACTCTTGTCTGTGCTATGTGTCTGGAAATTAGTTCACTTCATGGCCTTGTAATGACGATGATTGCAAATACTCAAATCATACTAACTGGAGGACCAGGGATTATTCTTAGCTACACACATATACACACACACTTGAACATATGCATGCACATACACACACATACACACATAATCATTACATTCTCATAATACCTCTCTATGAAGTGAGAAATATCAAAATCTCCTTTTACAGATGAAAAGCTGATACACACACACACCAAAAAAAAAACTTACCCAAGACCAAACAGTTTTAAGCACTTGGCCAAGTATTTGAACCCAAGCAGGCATGACCAGCTTTTACCAGGCTGTCATAGGTCTCCTTGTTATTCAGCATCTCACTCCTCTCACCAGTAGCTTCCCCGAGCATAGGGGCAGTGGGGTGCTGTGGCTAAGTCAGAGGCCTCCCTGTCTAGACCGCCTGTATGTGAACCCCAAATCTATTTCGCTTCTTTGTATCTCTATTTTCCTATGCATAAAACAAGAGTAAAAAGTGTACCTCCTCTTAGCGTTGTTAAGAGAATTAAATTAGTTACTCTTAAGTAAAGCATTTAGAGCAGATGTGCTATTATTGGGTGTAGGAGCCCAGCCTAAAACATCTCTGTACTCCCTATGCCTCATACATAGGGAATGCTTTTGAGTTGATTCAGTCAAGAACATGGGAGGAGGAGTCAAACAGACCAAGTCCAGTCCTAGCTCAACCACAGATTAACTTTATGACCTTGAGCATGTCAGTTAACTTCTGAGTCTCAGTTTTCTCATTTATAAAATGGGAATCACACATGCTGCCCAATGAATCCCACAAAGCTGTGCTACTCAATTCAACAAGATATATGTGTGCACAGTGCATCAACTATTAGATAAGTGGAAGGGATTGTAACTAGTTTAGTCTGGATGAAACCACCACCTGAGGATATCTGAAGGTCTCTGCTCAAGGGCTGTGGTCACCCTACTTCAAAAGCAGAAGGGACAGTTCCCTTCAAAGGGGCCCTATTTGTAGAACTCCTGTTAAGCCAGATAATATTATCGCAAAAGCATGTCGCAGAGAGGCCCTCCTGATCTTATCAAACTAGAGAAACCACCCTTCCACACCCAATATGGGACAAGTCATGAGTTTTCAGCTGTGTATGGCTTTGTTCCAAGGCACCCGAAGAGTTTTGCCTGCAATGACATATAGGTGCCCATTCGGTTTGTTGAAAGTTAGGAAGAAACTGATGTTACAGACCAGAAAATATAATGAAAGGGGCATTTTCTTTTTTTAGCTGTTTGTTATTTCCCTTTGGAGTTAGACACATTTACGTTTCGATGGCAATTTAATCACTTACAAGTTATATGACCTATTTAATTTATCTCAGCCTCACCTAGGACATTGGTGAAGATTAGAGACATAGCACAGCTTCTGGCACATGAGAAATGTTCAGTGAATTTATTAGTCACTGTTGTTATCATTTCCCTCTTTATAGACTCCCAAGTTACATCGTTTCAGCCTGAACGCATGGACCCAAGAGCCCTCAAGCTCTGTCTTGCCTGTTCCTTCAACACATTGTTGAACTCTCCATGGTCTGAACTTTTCCTGACTCCTGCCAACAAACACTCCTTTGTCCCCCTCCCCATCAGACAGACCAGTGCCTGCTGAGACATGTGCCTCCTGATATGTTTCCCCATCCAGGTAACATTTGCTAAAAGACACTAACAACGGCTCTGAAAGACGCTAATTATGATCATTCCACATCATATTGTTCCTGAATGCTTGCTTCCTAACTCATAAAGTAGGATGCTAACATGCATCTCATGGGCTTATCCTGATAATTAAAGAAGATCCTGCATCAGTTAGCTTTTGGTGCCTAACGTATCATCCCAAAACTTAGTGATTTATAATTAAAAAAAAAAAACAAAAAACATTTATTTAACTCACAGTCCTGTGGGTTTGTGATTTGGGCTGGTCTCAGCTGTGCAGTTCTTCTGCTGAGTTCTTGACGCCTGGGCTCAGACCTCACACAACATTATGCTCACTACAGTCAACTGGTCAAAACAAATCACAAGGCCAGCCCAGAATCAAGGAGAGGGGAAACAGACTCTGCCTCTCGATAAGAATTGCTTTAAACTATTGTGGCAATTTTTGCATTCCACCATAAGTAATAAATCTAAATCACCTGCTTCTCAAACTAATTTATTCAATTTCTATCATATTTTTGGTTCAGAAATCCTTGCAGGGTCTTTTATATGGAACTAGAAAACATTTGTTGAGCCTTTACTATGTGGACAGAATTGCACTAGGTATTAGGGAGGAAGGAAGGATTTAAGATATGTTTATGACAAAATCTCTGTCCTCAAGGTGCTTATAATCTCATTGGGGGAAAATGTACATGCACAAAGATCAATTCTAAGGCCAGAGTAAAATATCAGTTTAAGGCAATAGTACAATGGCTGTCACATGTTATAGCAGGTATGATAGAGCAGGTATGATTAATTGCTAAGTCTATTGCACAGTCACTCTCTCCTAAATCAGAGCAGTGCAGGGGGAGATGGGTAGAGTCCGGGGTGGTCAGGGAAGGCTTGTCAAAGGAAAGAGGATTTAAGATGAGTCTTGAAAGATGGTTTGGTCCAAAGCACCAAACTCAAATGTCTCCCTGACATCCACTTTCTAGTCTTTCTATTTAGTTTCCCTGTTAGGGGGTCTTCTTTCAGAAAAGACTCCCTACAGTCATAACTTGCATGATTAAGCTCTGTTTCCAAATGCTGTAGGGAAAAATCAGGGAGATTCGAATCCTGGGAGCCATATGTCAAAGGGAAGACCTTTCTTGATGATAGGCAGAATGGTACAGTAGAAAAATTATGGGTGTTTTTAGTCCCCAAAGCTGGCAGTGTTTGTTTGCTTTTCTTCAGTGGGATTCCATTTGTTTATCTTTTATCTCGAATGGGGATTCTTCCTGTAGCAGTACATGGAACATCACAGAGAATGTGAAGGTAATGCTTCTGGCATATAGCAGACAATAACTACAATGTAGTTCCCTGTCTCTCATGTTCCTCCACTGCCTTTGCTGTCTAGCTCAAATTTATTTAGTAAATGTTCCATTCACCCTAATACTTAGCAATTGCTTCAGCATTAGGCCTTCACTGTTGTAGTCATGCGACAAAGCTCATTCCAGAAGATCTCAATGCAGCCCCTGGCACAAGTAAAGTGCTCAGGAAATATTTGTTTAAATGGCTTTCGGTCCCTGGATCTCATCACGTCCTCTCATACCTCTGGGCACTGGCCCCTGTTGCTCTATCTGCCTGAGATAAGCCCCCTTTCTGCTTTCCATCCACCAACCTAGCTAAGTCCCATTCCCTTCTTACTATTCACCTCGGGCATCTCTCCTCTAGGAAGATTTTTCTGCCCCTGTCCTCCACCCACCCCCACCCTGGGTTTAGGTATCCCTCCTCATTGTTCCTACAGAAGAAGTACAGGGAAAAGCGTAGCATTTCAGAAAATGGTTATGGAATGGATGGACTGAGGGATGGATAAGTGGATGGATAAATACAGGGATAGATGGAGGGAAGGATGGTTCAGTGAGATACCCCAATCAAGAAATCATCTTGCCAAAAGCTCATTTCACATTTTGGGGCAAGTATAAAATGCCTCCTGTGAAGCTTGAATTTTTCAGATCAGACATGGAAGCTGAACTTTCTACAAATATGTGAGAGCTGATAATTAAGGATCAGTTTCATAAAATAATAGACCTAACATGGAAAATTCCTGCTCAGCACACACACACTTAATACTCACCAGAAACAGCAGGTAAGCAACTTAATTAGAAAGAACCCCAATTAATGCATAAACCCAAGGAACAAAAGCCATTCCTCTGGAAGTTTTCAGGGGCAAATGTAAGACAAGGTCCTTAGAGACAAGATTCCGTACCAACTGTCAGACTCAGTAAGCACAAGAGCCCCAACTTGACATGTTGGGGAGAGAATGTTTCTGTCCACAAAAACTGAAGTTAGTTACTCTTAGATTCCTAACATAAATCATTTTCATCCTGCCAAAGACTTCAGCTAGCAATGGGACCAGGAGACCTCAGCTCTCAGCTTCCAAATGTCCGCTTTCTCTCTCACCATTCACAAAACCCTCACCACCCCTCTTCCTCACTTCATCATGCAATATTTCCCAAGTGTTTCGAGGTCACAGAAAAATAAACACTGTTTACTTAATTTGGAACACCATGAAATTTTTCTTTAAAAAAAGCAAAGCAATTTATTCAAATATTAAAGCTAGGAAGAACATAATATCTGAATTTAATAAAAGAAACTATATAACATCAGTGTATAATACTTTAAATGAAAGTGTCAAACAAAAGAGAAGGTACTGATCTCTTCTTCCATATGTCCTCCCTTTAAAAAAATATGTTTTTAGATTTTTTAGGGACAGGGCCTTGCTACATTGTCCAGGCCAATCTCAGTATCTCCTGGCCTCAAGTGATCCTCCTGCGTTATCCTCTCAAAGTGCTGGGATTACAGGCATGAGCCACCACGCCTGGCCTATTTCCTCCCTTTCCTTCTTCATCCATGCAACAAACATTTACTGATTATTATGTGCCAAGCTGTCTGCTAGGCCCTCGATGTAAAATGGAGTAGGGCACAATTGTTTCCCACAATCTAGAGGAGATACTGGCATGTAATACACAGTTACTCTACAGTGTGGGAGTGCAAGGAGATAGAGCCAGAGTCTAGCGGGGGCACAGAAAAGAAACATCCAAATCAGTCTGATGGATCACAAAAGGTTTCCCAGAGAAAACAACATCTGAAGGATGAAGGAGAATTTAAGGATAAGAGGGGTTTGCCGGGGAAAAAAAACAAAAGGAACGATTTCCACATACAACTAGAATGGTGTACACAAAAGTAGAGCAATGGGTCAGCCTCAGAGAACCCCGGGTCATTCACTATTACTGGAGGAATGAGGAGATGAAGCAGAAGAGAACAAAAGAGTCAGATCAGGAAGTGTCTTGTATGCAAAGCTGAATTTGTACTCAAAAGCTATGCGAACTACTGAAGGGTTGTAAGCAAACAGTACCATAATCCAGCTTGCATTTAGAAAAATGATTCTGTCCTACTGTGAGTGATGGATAGTAGAGAAGTGAGACTGGAGGCAAAAAGACCACCTAGAAAAATGTTGGAGGAAACTTGGTGAGAAGTGATGAAGGCCTGATGGACAAAGGCACTGGCCATAGGAAGTATGGCTGAGGGTCTTTTACCTTTGGATGGAACCATGTATTTTGGATGAAACTTCCCAACAAAAAGTACATTGTGGCAACCAACATTACCTTTGGTTTCCTTTGCATTTCTTTTATATTTGCTTTCCATAAGTAGCTGGTTTGGGAAAAATGCATCTTTAGCAATCATTATGGTCAGGAGCCCTACATTCTTGTCCTATCTCAATCACTTATCAGCTGTGCATCTTCAGGTGAGTCACTCATTCTCTCTGAGACTCAGTATTTTAATTTATAAATTTGATCACAAATTTTACCTCTTAGCTTTGCATAATGATTAAATAGAGGAATGTATACTATTGCATATTATTATAATGTAATATATTACATATTATAATATGTAGTAATATATTACATTATAATATATAATATATATTACATTATAATATGTAATATATTATTGTTTAGCCAAACATGTTGCAAAAATGAAGTAAAACATCACATACTGTATAATATTAGGAATATTTTGGATGCAAATGACAGAAAATTCCACCGGCCCTGGCTCAAACTAGATAAAGGAATACATTGGAAAGTCTGTGAGCAGATTTGGCTTCAGTCACAGCTTGACCCAGGCTCAGATAATGTGTCCAGGATCCAAATCTTGACTCAGCTCTTCAGG
This sequence comes from Theropithecus gelada, assembly GCF_003255815.1. Lineage (NCBI taxonomy): Eukaryota > Metazoa > Chordata > Mammalia > Primates > Cercopithecidae > Theropithecus > Theropithecus gelada. The sequence continues at coordinate 88,759,019 of NC_037668.1, forward strand.
TAATGGCCCCATTCTCAGACCCACACTGCAGGCTCCTCACTGCCCCAGCAGCTTCAGATACACATCACACTACACTGCACTGTCTCTTCCAGTAGGTTCTTCCATAAGCCTGGGACCACCACTCTCTCTCTCTCACTGGCCTGAACTGGAACATATGGTCATTCCTATGACCAGAAAATAAAATTCATATATTGCCTTATGCCTATGTCAAGTGCTCGGCCCCTGGGACATAGGAAAGTACAAGACTGAGAATGAGGGAGTGGCAGTTCTCCCAAAGCAAAAGTAGGGTACTGTTGTCAAAAGCTAAGGGAAGACACCTTGGGTGCAGAGCAGTCTACAGGTGTCCCTTATGCACACTCCACAGTCAAGGTGCCACTCAAAGCCTCTTGCTGCTAATCAGCTGGATAGGGATTACCTGATCTTGCTGTTGTTGCCATCGTTTTGAGATGAGTTGGCCCTTCTTTCCACTTATGTCATAATCGTAAAATGGTTATTTATTGTCAGGCTTTGAAGTATTCTTCTGAATGCTCTCTTAGCACCTATGAGCTATTCAAGGATCACTAGGATTCTGCAGGACTCATTTAAGAAGCACTTCTAGAGGTAAGATGGGGCAGAGGGCAAGTGAGAGCTTCTAGCAACAAAGAGAGGGCCTAATGGGCAGGAATCAGATAAAAGAACCTGACAGTAATCAATAGTAATTGTATTTATAAGAGGCATCCTCTTCCTCCCTGGAAAGTACCTGCTAGCCCCCGGGGAATTACCCATCTCTATAAGCTTTAAATCATTTCACCAATCTTTTACATCCAGCCACCTTGAGTAGACCCCAGGAGTCAGTTGCCACTTTGTACTCTATCAGAATGTGTCCAAGGGCAGGGAAACACACAAACCCAAAAAAACTATGTGACCATCAGAAACACAGAGGCAGCCATCAAAAATAGAGAAGTTGGTAGCTGTCAGTTCTTTGCAAGAGAGCAGAGAGGGGGTGAAGTTTGTCCTGCCCTGGAGGTGGCAACACTCATACACAGGGGGCCCCTTTAAAGGCTAGATCTCAGTATCAGTTTCCTTTAACTTTATTCTCGGATATGTTTATAGTTTACTGCTCTATTGCAAAGCAAGCTCCTTAGGGGCAGAGGCCATGTCTTTTTCATCCCGAACCCCAAAACTTGCCACTATTCCTGGCCCAAATAGGCATTTCATGAATGTGTCCAGAATCAATGAATTCACTTTGCTAGGCACTGGCAAATACAAAGATCTAAAAAACAGCTTTGTACTTACAGGTCTTACAGCCTTGTAGGGTAGAAAATGAGAACATAGCTGATTTGAAATAGCTAAATTGAGAGCTGATTTGAAAACACTAAATCAAATCCATTACCTTATTTGACTCTCAGGACACCCCCGTGATGTTGGCACAGCAGATCTGTTAGCTTCATTTTACAGACATGAGATCAGTTACTTGGGATGTGAAGAACAGAAATACTCCACCAAAGTCTCATAGCTTAGTGACAGAGCCTGGACCCGGTCACTCGACTCCCAGGTCTGGGTTCTTCCCATAACATTTTTGCAGCATTGCAGAAGATTCGAAGCAGGGATGATCAGCTATCAATATCAAACACAGTGAAATGAATCTCATTGCTAAACTTTTTCTTTTCTTTTCTTTTCTTTTTTTTTTTTTGGTGAAACAGAGTCTTGCTCTGTTGCCCAGGCTAGAATGCAGTGGCACGATCTCGGCTCACAGCAAGCTCTGCCTCCCAGGTTCATGCCATTCTCCGGCCTCAGCCTCCCGAGTAGCTGGGACTACAGGCGCCCGCCACCATGCCCGGCTAATTTTTTGTATTTTTAGTGGAGACGGGGTTTCACCGTGTTAGCCAGGATGGTCTCGATCTGACCTCGTGATCCGCCAGCCTCGGCCTCCCAAAGTGCTGGGATTACAGGCGTGAGCCACCACATCCGGCCTAAACTTAGTATTTTTCTAATGATCAGCCTTGTATTATTGAAAGTGCTTTCTGAGCCATTCTCTCCTCTGATAACCACATCAAATTTGTGTAGCTCTTTTGATAAAACAATAGAGACAGGACTGAAGTGTCTAGAGTATACACTAAATTGTAAAACTAGTCAGCAACTAAGTTAAAACTAGAATCTAAGACCTGAAGTACCACTCCCACTTTGCCTCCTCTTTGGCCTTAAAAAATGAGAGTTGGCCGGGCACAGTGGCTCACACGTGTAATCCCAGCAGTTTGGGAGGCCGAGGCGGGCGGATCACCTGAGGTCAGGAGTTCGAGACCAGCCTGACCAACATGGTGAAACCCCTGTCACTACTAAAAAGAAAAAAATTGGCCAGGCAAGGTGGCAGGCGCCTGTAGTCTCAGCTACTCAGGAGGCTGAGGCAGGAGAATGCTGTGAACCCGGGAGGCGGAGGTTGCAGTGAGCCAAGATCGCACCACTGCACTACAGCCTGGGCGACAGAGTAAGACTCCATCTCAAAAAAAAAAAAAAAAAAAAAAATGAAAGTCATAAAATCCCGAGATCATAGGAATGGAGGAAACCCTCCCATTCCTTGCAGAATCCCCTTGTCCATCTTCTCGCTCACCTCCAGTGAGAGCACATTATTTAATACACTGGAATGCAGGCCATCCATTCTTGGAAATCCCTATCAGTCTTTTCATCAGTAACAAATCAAACTGGCTTCCTGTCATTTCCACTCATTGCCCTGCATTGGTTCAATTTCATTCACTTTAGGTTTATTAGGTAACTGCCATGTGCCAAGGACCCCCACAGATAGATATTACTATGCCCATTTTGGAAACTGGGCCTTTGAGAGCTTACAAAATTTACCTAAGGTCACAGCGGGGAAGAGGCAAGACCAGGTCTTCTGTTTTCACATACTATGCTATCTGTGGCTTGCACTTAAGAGTCGCACAAATGGAAATGCAACCCTTCCTCCAGACAGAGCGAATAAGACCAGTTCTGCAGACACGGTTCCCTGTACGCCACTATCCTGTTTTATAAGTCAGTAAATGTTCAGGAGCTCCCAATCCAATGTATGAGGTTAATTAATAATATGTAAAAGTTTATAGTTTATACAGCATAATCTCATAAACATTTATTAGTATGCTAATAGAGAGTAATGGCCATGTGAGCATAAAATCAGACAGGGGGCTGATGTGACACAGCAAAAGAGCTGTCAGAAAATCCATAATACTCTTTTTAAACAGCAAGAGTATTACAGGCATGATCTCCCTACAGACTTTTTCCTGGTTGCACTTCTGGATGACCATGAGAGGGTTGAAAAGATGTTGGACTTGGAATCTGGAAATCTGGGTTCTCATCCTGGCTCTGCCCTTAAAGAAAAAAAAGTAGGGGGGTGGTGGGTATTGACATTTATTGAAACCTGCTCTGTTCCAGTGCTCTGCTAGGCACTTTTCCAGTGATTTCTCCATCTGTTCTACCTGGGTGGGCTTAGGCAATCACCTGGCACATAATGCATATTCAAATATATTTATTCAATTATGCTGACTTGAAATGAAATCACTCTCCCTCTCTGGGCCTCAGCTTTCTCACTCAATCTCTAAGGCTCTTCATGTATTGCTCTCCTGATTTCCAGAAAGTCTTCCACCATCTTTTCCAAATATATCAGGTCAGTGACATAAAATTTAAATCATCCCACTGTCTTGAAGTTAATTTCATGGAAGTGTTGTGCAAGAGCGACTGGATCCTTATCTTCCCACTTCCCCCAGTGGCCAAGAGACGGGACACCTGGATTTCATCCTTCACTGCCATCAGTAACAGAGGGGGAAGTCATTTGACATAATGCACTTCAGTCAGTTTCCTCATCAGAAACACTGGGATTATAAAGCTCTTGTGACCTGAGATACACAGGAGTTTTTTGTTTGTTTGTTTGTTTGTTTTTGAGACGGAGTCTCACTCTGTCACCAGGTTGGAGTGCAGTGGTGCAATCTTGACTCACTGCAACCTCCAACTCCCTGGTTTGAGCGATTCTCCTTCCTCAGCTTCCTGAGTAGCTGGGACGACAGGCACACACCACCATGCCCGGCTAATTTTTGTATTTTTAGTAGAGATGGGGTTTCACCATGTTGGCCAGGCTGGTCTCGAACTCCTGACCTCGTGATCTGCCCGCCTCAGCCTCCCAAAGTGCTGGGGTCACAGGCGTGAGCCACAACAGCTGGCCTTCATGGGAGTATTTTAAAACACACACATATGCATTTTTTTCTCTCTGCGCCACTGCTTATTGAGTATCAACTATAAGCAAGCTCTTAGGCTGGGACATTGGGGATACAAAGATTACTAAGACCCAGTTTCTGCATGTAAGAAGCTCATAATGTATGTGTGATGGAAAGTGAAGGGTAAGAAGTAATCCTTAAACAAATAAAGTTGTAAAGTTCTATGAAGAGAAAGAGCAATTAATTACATTTAGATGGGATTTTTTTCACAGGATGCTTCATTAAAGAGAAGGATTACATTTTTAACTTAGCTATAAAAAATGAGGAGATAATTTTTAAGCTTGCTTTTTTCCACATATTATGTTTATAATGCAAGTATATCTTATTTATTTTAACCACCATATAGTATCTCATTTTATTAAACTACAACTTATCTTTATTGGTCTACTAAGGGGCAATTAAGTTGTTACCACTTTTACATTATTAGATTGATTAACCATGTACATGCTTCGGACACATGCACGATCTTTTGTTGGCATGAACAATCACAGGTGGAATTACTGGTGTATGTTTCTTGGTGGGCATTGCCAAATTCTTCCCCACAGGATATGGGCCAATTAACACCACTATACAAAATATAAGGTCATATAAACAATGCTATGTATTGCTTGTGACTATATTTAAATACAATAAAAGTGCATTTGCAATGGTTACATCCTGATTCGCCTCTGGAGAGGGAAAAGGGAAAAGGGCCTTAGCAAATATCAACAACTCTTAAAGCTGAGTGATGGCTATATAAGTTTCTGGTAAACATTTTCTGTACTTTTCTGGAAAGTTTAAAAGAGCTCAAAATTAATCCGGTTTAAACTAGAAGATTCATATCAGGGAGAAATGGGGAGGAGTAGGTCCTCCAGACTGAGGGAACATCACCAGGGGCATAGAATTGTAAAAGCACCCCGTCTGAGGAGGGGCCCATAGCGTCGCTTTGACCCAGGATGCCTGGGTGGGAAAGACAATAGGAAAGGCTAAGTAGGAAGCAGCCGTGCCAAGGTCTCTGGACTGTATTCTGACACTCACAGGGAGCCCCTGGAGCTCTTCAAGGCCCACAGGCCTGTGTGCATCTTCCTGGCCTCTCACATTTATCTGGACACCGCAGACAAAGTGCACTGACTGCCCTCCGCCCCTCTCCCTCTCCTCACAGACCTCCAAACCCCTAACAAGAAGCTGCAGGTCCAAGCTAGACAGCCAGGCAGTCAGGAGGCCAGGGCCCCTCTATGGCAGTCCTTGGAGATAAGTCAGCTGAGAGGCACAGATGTGGAGAATGTACATTGTGTCATGCACAGGTGTGAGGATTGGGGGAGCTCTGAGCCAGTGCCATCCTAAACTCCATGAGAGTTCAAACAATCCCCAGAGCCAGCAAGAAGAAAATTGTCTCATAAAACTTCCCATTGATTTTAGCTGGATCCTTATAAATCCCGTGGGGCCAGATTGCTTTTAGCATGATTAATATCCCTGCCTTCCCCAGGCATGTCTGTTCTCTCTCTTTCTCTTCCTCTCCCTCTCTAACACGTGCACACTCACACCACACACTCACACACTTTCTGTCACACACACTCAGCCATTCTGTCCACGGGGACATGTGCACACACAGACGTGCATGGTTTCTGAGTGTGTGCTTCTCACACTCCTTCAACATAGGGTTAAATGTTTCCCTTGTCAGGAAACTTCGAGTCTGTTTCCTTTTGTAATGTGTTTTTCACACTTATCTCAAACCTGGCTAGGCTTTGCCTTATGACCAAAATTTTCCCTTGAAAACACTCCGAGTTCACATAACCCAGAGCACGGGCCCTGCATCAATCACAGGGCCCGATGACTGGTGGGTCAGCTCCATGAACCAAAACAAGCCACTCAGCAACTTGTTCTCGGCACAGCTGGGGCTTCCCAGGGTTCGCAGGAGGAGAAGACATCTCAGGTGAGTCCCCCATCCAGCAAAGTGTCAAGCTGGGGCTCGAGCCATGAGGGGGCTTCTCAGACTTATAAAGGAGCAAACACAGGTCTCTCCTTTGTCCAAGGAAAACACAAGGAATTGAGGAGAGGCAGGCTTCCCCAGTGCAGGGCAAACTCCAGATGAACTTACATGCAGAACACGGTCCCAGAGGATACAGTTTCCCAGCAGATGCAAGCCTTCAGGACTTGTTATTTTGGTGAGGAAATTAGTGTGTGTAATAAGAAGGGAAAACATCCTTAACAGTTCTTTTTCAAAGACACATGGCTTAGCACAGACATTAGCTCACATTTGCTATCATCCGGGAAATCCAGTCCTCAGCCATCGCATGCTGCTGCCCCTCAAGCCTTCTCCCTCCCTGGCAGCTTCTCATCCACTCTTCCCATTCTAAGTCATCCTGTCAACCAAAATCTACCAGAGAGCAGATTTCAGCTGGTAAGAAAGAACTTTTGAGGAGCCAAAGCTATGCAGAGGCGACATGAGGATCCCTGGGCAGTAGAGACCAGTGGCTAGGAGAAGAACGGGCAACTGCCTGATGAGGTTGTGTAGAAACAAGGTTTCATGCATCTCTTGGCCCCATGGGAGATGTACGATTCCAAGCTCTGTCTCAGACCCTCACCTACCACCCAAGTGGCTCTGGGCTCTCCACTTCAGAGCTCCTACAGCTCATCACAAACCCCTACTGTCTTTCATAGTCTCCTGTTGTGTGCGAACCCTTTCTCCTCAGAGAGATTCTGTGGAATTTGAAAGAACAAACTCCATCTCACTTTCCCATCCTCCCTACAGCTTTTGGCACAGTGCAGGGTGCATGGTAAATGCCTGATACATCACTGGATTGATTGGAGTGCTTTGGAAAGGAGGTGGGTACAACAAGATGGCCCTAAGATGTTTCCTTCGTCTCGAAGGCAGATAACCCAGAGTGGAACTGTATTGGGATCCTCCCCAATCACTGTAGCTCAGATCCAAACATGGTGACACACAGGGGAGCCCTTCTGTGTATCAGCTGTGCCCTAAACAGGGTGCCATGGGGACAGCTTCAGGAATTTAAGGCGCTCTCTTGTGTCTGTGTAGAGCAGGAACCTTGGGCATCGGCTGCAGCGGGTCACCTTTTACTAAATGAGTGACTTTGGGCTCACCGATCTCATTTCCAAGATAGGAATATGAACAGTCTGTACCTCATAGGGTTGTTGTGAAATGGGGTGATTGTTACATGTACATCTGTTTAGAAGAGTGGCTGGCATATTTATCTAATAATCAATATTTACCATGTGCCAGGCACTGCTCTAATTGCTAAAAATAGAGCAGTGAATGAAAACAACCAGCAAAAATCCACGTCCTCATGGAGCTAACAATCTAGTCACCCTAAACAAATATCAGTGGTCCTTATAATTATTTTACTTTTATTATTGCTATAGCATCACAATTTGTCTCCTCCACTGGCCTATATCTCCCAGGTTGGCAAAGTTCCAGGCTCACTATGGACATTCAGTAAACAGCTTTTGAATAGGCAACAAATAGATGAATCCATAATTGTAACATTGCCATTTTCCTGTCAATCTCAAAATTATACTAGGCAACATGTATTGAGCCCTGGTCTAGAGGACTGAATGTTCAGACTCAATTAATCTTCATAATAAGCCCATAGGCAGGTACTATTATTATCCCCACCAAGCAGATGAGGAAACTAAGACAGGCAGAAGTTAGAGACCTTGCTCAGGACCACCTGGCTGGGGTTCATGCCCCATTCCTTATGCCATCCTGCCTTTCAGTAGAACAGAGTAGGCCAGATTTTTTTTCTTTTTTGAGATGGAATCTCACTCTGTCACCCAGGCTGGAGTAATGCAGAGGCCGTATCTCGGCTCACTGCAACCTCTGCCTCCTAGGTCCAAGTGATTCTCTTGTCTCAGCCTCCCAAGTAGCTGGGACTGCAGGTGCACACCACCATACCCAGTTAATTTTTGTATTTTTACAAAGTAGAGATTGTGTATCGCCATGATGGCCAGGCTGGTCTCAAACTCCTGACCTCAGGTAATCCACCCACCTTGGCCTTCCAAAGTGCTGGGATTACAGGTGTGAGCCACCGCACCCTGCCTGGAATAGGGCAGATTTTTTAAATGCACAGCAGACAATATTCCCGTGGCTGGAAAGAAATCAGTCACCGCTTAGACAACTGCAGTCACTCCTAACTCACCTGCCTGACCTTGGTTCCATCCCAAACTCATCTTCCACTCACTTACACAAAGCAGTCAGCTGATCACCCTACATGGCAGGCCTGCAGATGTGATCTAATTGCCTAGTCACTTGTCTACTTAAACAACCCCACCCCTATAAGTCCCTGCTGGCTTTAAAATTGTTCTTCAAACTTTGTTTTACTGCTATTCACAGTAAGAAGTACATTTTATGTGGTAACCCAGTACATACAAATGTATATACATAGAATTAAAACAAGGTGCAACCCCATCTCTACTAAAAATACAAAAATTAGCCAGGTGAGGTGGCACCCACCTGTAATCCCAGCTACTCGGGAGGCTGAGACATGAGAATTGCTTGAATCCGGCAGGCAGAAGTTGCAGTGAGCAGAGATAGCACTACTGCACTCCAGTCTGGGCAACAGAGCAAGACTCTGTCTCAAAAAAAAAGAATGATAGTAACAACACTCAGCTTATATAGGACTAAATGATATTATACATATTAAATTCTTAGAGTATGCCTGGCTGCCTGGCTTATAGCAATGTACCATAATAAATATACAATATATATAATACATAAAATCATGTTTGCTAGCATCATTATTATTTTAAATAGAAATAACAGTAAACATGTATTAGTTTTCATTAAGATACTATAGTACCTGGCTCTGACTTAGCAAGTAAACCTACAGACGTAGGACATGTGTCCACAGTCTGTAGCTACATGATTAAATTGACTATTTTAGAAATAAAGCCAACAGCATGCTTGAGGCAATTTTTAAAACAGATTCAGATCAATTGCCCTAAAGATCCCAGTTGTCCCAAACTGCGTGTTAGAAGACAACTTTCCAACTGAAGAGCAGTTTCATCTCTGCTGGTATCTTAATGTACCCAGAGTCACAAACGTTAGCTTGCGACATTCCTAACAGACGTGTTCCTAATGATGTGGCTCAGGTTATTGGGGAGTGAGGTGGCCAGAGTCTCCCATTTGAAAGTCTGCTTTTGCATAAGCACAAGCAGTGGCTTTTTATTCTCCAGAATTCAAGATTATTCCCAAAAGGCAGACACCCAGGTTAACAGTCAAGCCCTACAAGATGCCAAGGCAGTCTATTAGGAAAAAGGAAAAATCCCAGGTCATAAGTCACCTGGAAGGCAGTTTAATTATAAAATGTGTGAAGATGAGTTTTTTTTTTTTTTTTTTTTTTTTTTTTTTTGAGACGGAGTCTTGCTCTGTGCCCCAGGCTGGAGTGCAGTGGCGCGATCTCGGCTCACTGCAAGCTCCGCCCCCCCGGGTTCACGCCATTCTCCTGTGAAGATGAGTTTTAAATGTGAAGGGTCACCCTGGCTGTTTCCTTGGACCTTTGGAAAAGTGTTAACTAGTTATCATTATATGAAATTTATGAATGCACCGAACCCAGGGCTATTTACTATTTCCTAGGCGCCTCTACAATTTCCAGTTACAAGGAGCTGGTATGCACTGTTTAGACATTCCAATGCAGGCATCAGGCAAAAGCTTTAAATGCAAACATTTATAGCGATAGTCTGATCACCAAAAACTCTAACTTTGAGACATGTTTAGCATCCTTAAGTAATTTTTAAACAGCCACTCTATCCTTCCTTCACGTTCTCCTTCCTACAGTCCAACATTCTAAGTCTTGTTTCTAGCTACACAACTGACACTCTCTCTCTCGCTCTCTCTCTCTCTCTCAATTTCTCTCTTTTTTTCTCTCTTTCACCCCTATTCCATTTTGAAAAGACAATTATTGCTGATGGGGATTGCCTGGCACAAGACCCGTGGGTGTAGATTAGTCACTAAGTGTCCTGGGGAACTCCACCCCAACCAAACACCAGCTCCCTCCAGCTACAGTGGTGAGGATGGGATGATAGTCTTCGCTGTCACTCACCCTTTCTCTACCTCTCACGCTATTCACATCCCAAAAAAGGCATCTTGGCATATGTTACCAGAGGCCTTTTTTTTTTTTTTTTTTTTTGGTAAACTCACATTCAAATTTTTATTCTACAAATAGGCTGGGGACAGGGCAGCATAGAGAAAGGGGGAGTCTGGACCGAAGATGAATGGATGTTGGTCCTCCACCCTCAACCTGGTCACAGTCCAGTAAGGGACACACTGCTATACCAGTAGTTGTAGCCATTGTGTTTGTCTGAAGCCTGAGCAGCCTCCTATGCCACACTGGGAGAGCTGAACCGGGGGTGTGCTGGTCAGTGTTAAACGACCAGCTGTCCAGGGGGAAAGAAGCCCTAATTTGCAGCTCTTACCAATTTCCATGAGGTAAATGCTTCCCACTTGATCAATCTCAAGCTGCCAACATGACCTCACAGAGCAGAAGAGATGCGCAATTAGCTAGCTGTTATATAGTACTCCTGCCACACAGCCACCATGGATGAAGTCACCTTGAGAGTATGGAACATGGTAAAATAAAATAAAATAATTTGGAGGCAATGATTTTTGTATATTTGTTAACTCTGTTTTAAACATATTTTATTTAATTGAGAATTGATACCATTTAATTTTTAATAGTGGCTGTGTTTGACAACCAGTTTACAAAATTTCTGTAGCTTTCAATAGTTGACCCTCATGGGCAGTTGCACCACTGGGATGGCCTCACTTGGACAGAGGGTTGACCAGTGCAATAGTGTCAGAATAGGGACACCAAGGGGCAATTCAAGAGGCCAGATGTGAACTGACAGCTTACTTGAAGCCATCTGGAATGGTAAGAAATACAGGACTAGGCCAAGCCAATATTTACAGAGAGCTGAAAGCTAGACGCATAGGAGATAAAGTCCTAACACCAAACCAAAAGAGCTGACGGCAGACTTCACAAAGAAGGTGCAGATCAGAACAGGGCTGGGGCCAACTCCTGTTTAAAAAAAGAATGGGTCAGGAACAAGTGAGGAGGGTTTTGGAGTGTGTCACAGATACCTGTGAGACCTACACTGCTCACATGTATTACTGACTAATCATGATAATTGCTCAAGTTTATTGAGCACTTAATGTAGACCAGGTGCACTTTTAAGGGCTATATGTAGTTGATCTCACTACTGATAGCTCCATTTTACAGATGCAACAGGCAGCCTAAACCCAGAGGAGACTGTGGTTGTACCTGCTATGCGGTACAGGTACATGTGTGTGTTAGACTGGTTTAAAATGTCATAGAGAAGGCAAACAATATATGAAGAAATACTTCAAAGTGGAATAAATACATGTTTCCCAGAAAATGCTCAAATAGTTGGTGCAAAATAATATATGCATTTAGAGATATCACCACAATTGACTACAAAGAGAGGAAGCAAATTGTTAAGTTCAGCAATGGTTGATCTTACGTTTGGTGAACCAGATGCACTGTGAATACACTGGGAGGAAATACAAATATAGTCCCTGCCTTCTTGAAGGCCCAGTTTTTGCTCCCTCTTTCTTATACCCAACCATTGGAACTGACAGTAAGAGCTATTCTTGCTTCCCGAATCTCCTTCCTCCAATCACAATGGCTTTGCTTCTCCTTTCTTCAAGGCCAGCAACTGCAAATCAGCCCAAACTATGCTCAACCCCAGACCCTGGTCCAGTCCTTGTATCCCAGCTCGAGCACAGCCCTGGGTCCTCGCTTGCCTATGAAAGAATATTCCAGCCTGTGAGCTCCTTGAGGTTTTACAGGAATTTTTTCAGAGGAGCCAGCCCAGTGCTGGGTGCAATAGATATGGATTGAACTAAAAATCGAGGCTGCCTGAGCAGAGGGAAGACATTATCACAGTTTCATATTTATTAGGCCTTTTCATTTTATGATTCACTGCGTGGGACACAGGCCAACAGCCCCTCTTCCCTTAGGAAGTGGCCTTCTAACTCGGAATGACACAGTATTACATATTCCCAACAGGGAACCACAAATGCCTCACAAATGTTACAGGATGGCTGGAAGCTTTATATTGAGTCTCGAGGAGTGTTTTCTTTGCAGTTTTGTCTTTGAATAGCTGGTGCACGTGAGGAAGAGCTATCAGGAAGGGCCATTATTGCGCGTGTGCTGTGCTTCGGGGAAGTGAGCGTCAAGTCTCACCCACCGATCTGGGAAAGTTTCCATGAATTCATTTTCCTCTCACCCCCAGTGATGCTCTGTTCGCTAACTCAAGCAAGGGGAGAGGTCTGTTTTCAATTAGGACCTCTCAAAAAAGTGTTTTTAAATGGCCTGTAAAAATAATCCAATAAAGGCCTCAGAGGTGTGAGCTGTTGTCATCATCCTGTTTGGAAAACGTCACTCAGAATGCACCCTAAAGTGAGGGAGGGAGGTTGTGATGCCTTAAAAAAAATTAATTTGTGAAATGAACCTGTAGGATTAGTTGTCCGCCTTTGTGCCCAGCTTTAATATGTCCTCAACCAGGGAAATCCGAGGCTTTGGATTATTAGCCGGGTTGGATCACGTTACCCTGTTTGGCTCTGCAGAAATCACACTTTTCATTTTGCCTTTAATCCTAAAGGTCACCGGGAAGGTTAGCCCCAAACACAAATGATACTTTGTGGTCTTACTTTCAGACAATTATCAACTCATAAATCTTGGTCAGACTGTAATGAGAGTGCGAGGAATAATTGAATTCAGTCCAGACTCACAGGGTTGGAGGGAGCAGAGAACTGGAAAGGGAGGGGACAGACAGAGGGAGGGGGTTCAGGGCCTGGGAGCCAGAAAGTCTTCCCTCCAGCACTGCAGATTTTCCCATTTGTCCTTGTTAAATCACTGTGTTTTGAAATGTGGATGGATATGAGTGAAGCCATTAAAGATGGGGATGGTTCATTGGTAGCTCAGAAAATAGAGAGTAAGATTCTTAAAAGAGCACAACTCTAAAGGCAGCAAGTTGACAAAAAGGAAAGACTAGAAAAGGAGTCAAGGGACTGAGGTGCTGAGTGCCCCAGCCAATTTGCAGGCTGTGTGGCCCTGGGAGAACCATTTCACCTCTCTGTGCTGAGAATGGCGCTGCTAGCCCCTCCCACTTCGCAAGATTGTTGTAAGGATCACGTGAGATAATATGCTGAAACGTTCACAAACTCACAGAAAGACGCAACATTCTTAAGCACATTAACTCAGCTTGATTCATCAACAATAACTTTAAGAAAATCCTTTTGGCTCTGTATTCCAAACATGTCTACACCTTGTCTACTTCTTACAAGCTCCATCACTCCCATCCAGGCCCAACACAGCATTATCTTTCACCTGGATTATTGGAATAGTCCTCAAATAAGACTTTCTTTCCACAAGTGACTCCTCATCCATAATCCAATTTCTTTTAAATGTGTCAGGCAACTCTTCTGATCAAAACCCTTCAATGGTTCCCCATTTCACAGGAGTAAAAGCCCAATCTCAAGATCACCTACGAGACAACCCCACAGTACCTGGAGCCCATTTCTGCCCTGACCTCATCTCCCACTGCTCTGCCCTTTGCCCAGTCTCCTCCAGCCACACCAGTCTCTTTGTTGCCCCTCGCACCTGTAGGGCACGCTCCTGCCCTTGACCTGGAATGCATTTCATGCAGACTCACACATGACTTGCTCATCTTCCTCTGCTCTTTGCTCAGGCCTCACTTTGCCTGTCTGCTCTATTTAAAATTGCATCACAACCACCTAACTTACTTATTATGTTTATTGTCCCTCTCCCTGCTATTAGAATGTATGCTCCTTGAGGACAGGATTTGAGCCTCTTTTCTTTACTCCAATTCTTACAAGAGGGCCTGGCATGGAGCACACACTCAGTATTTACCAAACTGGAATGAAAACTTGATTTCTATCTGGCTAGAGCTGTTGTTGATGTGGCCATTTAGATGCTGAATTGCCTAATAATGCTACTTGACTTCTCCAACCATTTTTCTGGAAAATCTTGCATCAAGGTTGAGTGATTTGCTGGATTTTATCAATTTGTGTGCTCTCCAGAACACGATGCACCGTATTTGGTCTATTTTGTTGTTCTATTGGCTCTACTTGGCACATCTGGCTCTGCCAAAGAACACAGTTGGGCCAGCAGTCCAACATGCCAGGGCAAGCTACAGGACAAGGGCATGCTGGTGGGAAAGGAAAGAAAAGAAGCCTGTGTACCACTTGCCATCATAACCAACCGGCTTACACCCATGAGAATCTGCTGCAATACATACCAAACTGTCAGCACCAATAACAGAAAGGGAAGGAATCAAATGGTCTTTGGTTTGAAATTACAAGCATTTTTGTTTTTCAACACCAAGTATTGTAAGTTAGCACGTATCTTACATAGTGACAGCACTTTATAGGTATATACGGTTTCATTTCACCTTTAGTCCAATAGGGTAGGTGTTACTGGTATCTTTATACTATAAACAAGGAAACAGATTACATAGTAAGTCCTTGGAAGGGTCGTGTCTTTCCATTGCAAGTGAATTTAGCTTAGTTGGTAAAAGCAATAACCCCAACAAATGTCCCCTGCCTAATATTCTACAATATAGAATTCTACTGCAGACAGAATGATGTCTGTCTGTCCTGCTTCCTCATCTTTCCAACTAGAGTGAAGGCTATTTTAGTACAGTGACCATGTCATGTCTCCAACTGTCTGGCAAGGTTCTTGGCCCAAGCAAGTTTTGCAATTTTAGCAGGGGCTACAATAAGAAGTAAATAAAAGATAAGCCCTGTGAAGAAAGAAACCAAAAGGATGCTGAGAAAGAGAACAGCTTCATTGAGGAGGACCTACTTTGGATAAAGTAGCCAAGGAAGACATTCCTAAAGAGTTCACAATTTAAGCTGAGACCTAACACATGACTATCTGCTCCCTGGCAGATGACCTTGGCAGGACAAAGATAACTGATAGCTACCTGTCAGCTTACCCGTATAGGAGCGAAGATTGTGTGCATTCTGGGAACAGGACGTTCTGAAAAAGGAAATGGGCAGGGGGAAAGGAATGGAGCTGCACGTGCTTGGTTTTTCCTTTCATTCAAGGAATATGTATTGAGTTCTACTATGTGGCTGGCTGCTCTAGGCACCAAGACCATGACCAAAACTCATGGTGCATATATTTAACAAAGGAGACAGACATAGTCCATTAAACATGTAAGATGCTGGTGATAGCTGCTGCAAATATAAACTAAACAGGATAAGAAGGGATAGAGAATGACAGAGGTGGGAATAGGGAGAAAGGGTAACTGTTAGATAGAGTCAGGGAAGGCCACACTCAGGAAGTCACATTTCTACAGAAGCCCAAATGTAGAGAGGGAATGAGCCATGCCAAGTTTTCAGGAGAAGATGTGGTTAGAAAACATTTTAGCAGAAGCAACAGAAAATGCAAAGAGTCTGAGACAAAATCATCTTGCCATTTAAGAAGTATTCAAAGAATGTTAAGGGGGAGCAGGGGAAGACTAGAAGGAAAAGACGTGGGAGGCCTGGCCAGGAGCAACATCACAAAGAGCCTTATCCCTGGTTAGGAATTTGGATTTTATTCTGTGCAATGAAAAGTCATTGCCTGGTTTTGAGCAAGAGAGTATCATAACCCGATTTATGTTTGAACAGTATTGTTTTGGCTGCTGTGTAGTGAAAGAATTGCAGGAGACAAGAGTGGAGCTAACGGCCATGGCCCAGGTGAGAGATGATGGCAGGAAAGTCTTTGGACCAGGGGAAAGTGGAGGAGGAGGGAGGTGGACAGATGTGTGATTTTTTTTTTTTTTTTTTTGAGAAAGAGATCACAAAATTTACATATAATTCAAAGTAGTGGATGAGGAAGAGAGAGGAATCGGGGACACTATTAGATTTGGGACCTGAGCAACTGGGTGGATGTTGGTGCCATTTCCTTGCCTTCTTAGAGGGGGCTCGGGATTTGGAGAGCAACATGTTAGGCTTGGTGGAGAGAAGCAAGCTGAAACCAGCATGCCCTCTTCCTTCTCTTCATCTCTCTAATCACGTCAATCTCTCTTTGGGAGGCAAGACAAGAAATGGGGATCCCATACTGTCTTCATCCATCTGCTGCACAAAACAAAAACATAAACTGGGTGGCTTATGAACAACAGAAATTCAGAAATTCATTCCTCACAGTTCTGGAGTCTGGCAAGTCCAAGATCAAGGTGCCAGCAGATTTGGTGTCTGGTGAGAGCCCACCTCCTGGTTCACAGAGGGCACCTTCTCACTGAACCCTCACATGATAGAAGGGGTACAGAGCTTCCTCCAAGCCTCTTGTATACAGGCACTAATCCCATTCATCAGGGCTCCACCCTCATGACCTAATCATCTCCCAAAGGCCCTGCCCCCTGATACCATCACGTTAAGGGTTAGGATTTCAACAGATGGATTTTGGGGGAAAACAAACAGTTAGACCACATAACACATACCTTCTCCTCCTAGAAAAATGAGGGGAATTTTTATTGCAGAAATATAAGAAGGTTATAAAGGCTCACTCTAAAACTTAGATTTTATTTTCAATTTTATTCACCTGGGGAAAGGAGTAGTGCAGAGAAAATTAGGGAAGAAACAGAGAAATATGTAAATAATTGCTACAAGCCAAACTACTACAGGTACTAGAAGGAACTGTTTCTTAATATCTCTGCATCTCAGTAACTATTACTGTGTCTGGCACAAAAACATTTCTTGAATTGAATTGTCATAAGAGATAATTCTGAAGAAGGGGATCGAGGAAGTCTTAGGAGAGGAGGATTTAGAGTCTTAACTTGGAATTTTCTCTGTTTGCTGTTTCTATTCATAGCATTACTCACACACACAGTCCCTTGGTATGGCCTTGGTACTGTAAAAACCTACTTCAACAAGCCTAGGCTCTGCCCAGAGACCTTGGAATCTGAGAGTGTTTCAGCCCAGAATAGGTTGAAACCTCAGACAAAGTTTATAAAAATTAATACCACTGCAGAAAGGGATTAAATACATGGACTGTAGGTTTAGGTTTCTGCTCCACCACTTACTTGCTGTGTGTCCTTGAGCAAGTTACTTAACTTCTCTGTACTTCAATTTCCTCAGTGCCTAATGGAGATTTTAATAGTAGCCAATCTCATAAGATGGTTGCAAAGGTTAAATGTGTTAATATGCATGATGCACGTAGAACAATGCCAAGCACATAGTAGAGAGACATAATCACTACTACTACTGCTACCAGTACGATAGCAGGTCTTATAGACCTAAGGTCATATAACTTAGTCTCTTCCAAGATTCTTGAAATGATTTCTCAAAACGAGAGGATATAAAGAAGAAATGTTAAGAACAAATGGTAAATAAGAATAAATGTTAGTTAAAAAATGGTTTTAAAAAAAAGGATATGAAAGCCAATAGTTGCATGTTCTTTCCTGTTAAAGCTATTTTACGAATAGAAGGAAGCAAATTTTCCTTTTTCCTCTTGAACCCATGAACTTTGAAAATCTCATCTATTTGACTGAGCAGTGTGGTCTTGCAAATGGCATATAAGAGAAGAAGTATTCAAAATAAAGATATGGCCTTTATAAAATTAATGCCTTACAGACAACAATAAGTGTTGGTGAGAATGTGGAGAAATCAGAACCCTCATATATTACTGGTGGGAATATAAAATGGTTCAGCCACTTTGGAAAACAGTTTGGCTGTTCCTCAACAAGTTAACATTGAGTTACCATATGCCCAGCAATTCCACTTCTAGGTATATACCCAAGAGGATTTAAAACACATACTCAGCCAGACACGGTGGCTCATGCCTATAATCCCAGCACTTTGAGAGGCTGAGGCAGGTGGATCACCTGAGGTCAAGAGTTTGAGACCAGCCTGGCCACCACAGCAAAGCCCTGTCTCTACTAAAAATACAAAAATTAGCCCGGTGTGGTGGCGCGTGCCTGTAATCCCAGCTATTCGGGAGGTTGAGGCATGTAGAACCCAGGAGGTGGAGGTTGCAGTGAGTTAAGATCGTGCCACTGCACTCCAGCCTGAGTGACAGAGTGAGACTCTGTCTCAAAAAAACCAAACAAACAAACAAAAAAAACCCCACATGCTCATATTTTTAAAAAAAATGTGTGAATGTTCATTGCAGTATTATTCATAATAACCAATTATGAATAGAAACAACCCAAATGTAGAAACAACCCAAATGTCATCTGCTGGTGAGTGGATAGACAGAAATAATATGCATACAGTGGAAGATTATTCAGCCAGAAAAAGGACTGAAGTGCTGACACATGCTACAATGTAGATAAACCTTGAACAGTTGTGCCAAATGAAGGAAGCCAGTCACAAATTATTCTACCTATATAAAATGTCCAGAATAGACAAATCCACAGAGACAAAAAGTAGATTCGTGACTGTCAAAATCTGAGAATGACTACTAATAGTTACAGGTTTCCTTTGCAGGGAGTGATAAAAATGTTCTAGAATTTGATACTGGTAATAGTTGCACAACCTCACAGATATACAAAAAATCACCAAATTATCCATTTTAAAAGGCTAAATTTGGCCAGGCATGATGGCACATGCCTATAGTCCTTGCTACTCAGGAGGTTGAGGCAGAGGTATCACTTGAGCCCACAAATTCAGGGCCAGCCTGGGCAACATAGTGAGAACCCATCTCAAAAAAAAAAAAAAAAAAGAGGCATCAAAGGCTAAATTTTATGGTATGTGAGTTATATCCCCCCCAACAAAAAGAATAGTAAATCATGTTTCTGTCTGTGAAGTCTTTTTATATAGGTTTTATACTTAGTCCTCTCCCAACACCCCAGAAAGATGTCTGGTAAGAGTCTTATGAAGTTTGCTCTTACCAATCAGGTGTGGCATATATAATCCCCACTCTAAAGATGAAGAAATTTAGGCTCAGAGAGGTTACATGACTTACTCAAAGTTGTGCAGCTACGGCAAAAACCGCAATTACCTTTGCACCAACTTAGTAATATGAGCTAGATCTAGAAATGGACCCAGTGTTCTTTCTCAAAGAATTAGGCAGTAGGAGGGGGTCCATGTAGCCTATGAAAGTGCTCGATTTAGGCACTAAAGAATGCAGCATGGCACACTGAAAAAAGCATGGACTTTGGAGTAGCCTGACAGACTTTGGTTCAAATCTCAGAGCTGCACTCATCAACTGCTTCACCTGGGGCTAGTTACTAATTCCCCCTGGACCTCCGCTTCCTCTTTAAGAAATAGGAATGTTATAGCCTAATCTGGATGGATGTGGGGTTATTTAACAAGATAATATATATAAAGCACCTGACACAAGGAACATGCCCAATGAATGTACTGTGATGCTGTTATAAAAAATGAGGAGAGGGTCACAGATTCAAAAGGAGCATGGATCACCCAACTCCACACTGCTCCAAGAACTTGGTCTATGCCCTCCACCCAGCTGTTGATGGGAATCAGTACCATACACTGGAGAACTGGGAATAGGGGCTGAGGAGACAGGTTCTAACTTGGGCTTTGCTACTAACTTAGTGTGTGACCTTGAGCAATTTACCTTCTTGCTCTGTGTTTCATTTATCTGTATGTTACACAGTAGTTTAAAAAAAAAAAAAAAAAGCTACATGGGGGCTCATGTCTGTAATCCCAGCACTTTGGGAGGCTGAGGTGTGAAGATTGCTTGAGCCCAGGAGTTCAAGCCTAGCCTGGTCACAGAGTGAGACCCCATCTCTAAAAAAGAAAAAAAAAAAAAATAGCCACACATGGTGGCATGCACCTGTAGTTCCATCTACTTGGGAGGCGGAGGTGGGAGGATCACTTGAGCCCTGGTGGTGGAGGATGAGGTAAGCTATGATTCTGCCACTGCAATCTGGCTTGGGCAACAGAGCAAGGCCCTGTCAAAAAACAAACAAAAGTTATTTTCCTACCTCTCAGGATTATGAGAATCAAATGAAATCAAGTATCTGAGTTGACTTTGCTAAGTTGATAAAGGGATTTATTAACTACAAACTAAATGTGTCCTTGATGGAAAAGGAACCTTATGGAATGATCATAGCTAACATTTGTAGAGAGCTTACTCTGTGTCCAGCACCGTTCTAAAAGCTTTTCATGAATTAACTAGTTCACCTAATACATACAACAGTCTTTGGAAGCCAATATTCTTATTATCTGTTTTTCAAATGAAGTGCTGAGTGCAAGGAGAGTAAGTAATTTCCCAAGACCACACAACTAGTAAGAGGCAGAACTAGGACTCAGACCTAAGTGTCCTGGCACCAAAGCACTTGACCTCTTGTGATGTTCAGTGTATCTCCATTTGCAGACAAGGAAACTCATAAGACTCTACCCATAAGGCAAGGTGAGGCAACTAACAAGTAGTATGAGCCCACCACGTGCCAAGTCATTCCTGGTGCTTCCTCTATGCCCTCCTATTCCTCATGACAGTCCTATGAGGCAGATGCCATACCCATGTATTGCTGGGGAAGCTCAAAGCACATAATTGACACAATTAACTTACCTAAAGTCACCAGCTTAGTACGTAATAAAGCTAAGATGTGAATCCAGTTCTTTCTGCTGCGAAGGCCCCTGTACTTTCCACATACTCTGCCTGCGTGGAATTTACCCTGATGCCAAATATAACACACATGCACAAAGTAACGCTGTGGCAGGCTTTGTCGACGGGCCCAAGATCTAGGTATGAGATACCATCTCACACCAGTTAGAGTGGCGATCATTAAAAAGTCAGGAAACAACAGGTGCTGGAGAGGATGTGGAGAAATAGGAACACTTTTACACTGTTGGTGGGATTGTAAACTAGTTCAACCATTATGGAAAACAGTATGGTGATTCCTCAAGGATCTAGAACTAGATGTACCATATGACCCAGCCATCCCATTACTGGGGATATACCCAAAGGATTATAAATCATGCTGCTATAAAGACACATGCACATGTATGTTTATTGCGGCACTATTCACAATAGCAAAGACTTGGAATCAACCCAAATGTCCATCAGTGACAGACTGGAT